>NW_021703785.1:8537101-8587776 GCF_005190385.1 Monodon monoceros
GTGTGTGTGTGTGTGTGTGTGTGTGTGTGTGTGTGTGTGTGTGTGTAAGACAGAAAACTGAGAACTGAGAAAGGGATAGAGAGAAAGAGAGAGAGTAATTTTAGCAAAGTAATGTGCATGGGTACTGGTGGGTAATGCTACCCTAAATAACTTGGACTTCCACTGGCTGGCTTTTGTTCATAAAATGCTAATCCTCTCAGGTGCAGACCTATATAAAACATTGGGGATTAAAGTCTGCACAGAAATCTCAAATCTCTTCTGCTGCATAAGGTAAAGATATGTTTAAACTAACCAAAATTATTTTGAGGTTACTAACAAGGAGTCCTTTTCAGAACTTCCCAATTCTTTACTAAATACTAACATATGATATAGATCATATGATGTGTTGAGCTAATAATGAACACTAGGTAGATTACTGTAGTTATTTTCTAGGTTGCTTTTTGGGGAAAAAAATTAATGTCTCACGCCAACTATAATGATGGGGGAGGGGAGTCATTTCATTTCACAAGGAAAAATACTACCTGTTATTGGAGTGAAAACAGGTGTCCTTTTCTTGGATGCAAAATGAAGAAATGTCTAAATTTAATGCACAGAGTCCCGTGGTGCTGGGTGGGTGTCCTATAAAGAATGTTGTCTTGCCTGACTACTCTCTGGCTTTGAAGATGAGAATAAGTTAATACCGTTTGTGCAAAAGGCTTTGCACAGGTTATCTCACTTAATTCCTACGACCGTCATGTGAGGTCAGAATCACCATTATCTACATTTTCAACAAAATTAGTACATGGCAGAGCCAGCATTCAAATGCAGGGCCCTTCACCGCAGCGCTGAGACTTTCTCCCTGAAGATGCTCTGGGTACTCACCAACAACCAGTCAGCTGTCTTTTAGGGGAACAGTTAACTTCTGGAGTGGGGGGCACGTTGAAGAGAAGGAGCAAGTAAGTATCTGCAAGAGAAAAACAACTCCTTGAGTTGAAGAATTGGGGTAAATATTTGATTGTTTGATTCTAGAGCCGGTGAAAATGCTAAATTACCTTCCCAGGAACCTCACTGATTTGAAATCCTGTTGCACCTTAATGTGAGAGGCACATGACCCCTCCAGGTGTGGAATAGTTAGTAATGGTGTGGCTGGTTGCTATCCCCAGCTGGCCAAAACAATATGATGGGGCAACTCTGGTATATAAAAACAAATTAGGAAAATGATTTACATTTTGTAAGAAAAAAAAAAAAAAGACTAGAAAACGTCACTGTGACAACTAAGCATTATGAGTAATTTCAGGGCAAACTCAGCCAGAAAACCCACCGCTGAAGCAAGGCAGCTCAAGCCGTGTCCCACCTCATGATCAAGAACATAGATCCTGCAGCTGGACCTCCTGGGTTTGACTCCTGGCCCTGCCACTGGCCGGCTGCGTGCTCCTGGGCTGCTTTTGAATCTCTCTGTGCTTGAATTTCTCTCATCTGAGAAGAGGCATAATAATAGCATCCACTTCACAGGGTTTGTTGTGAGGATTAGATGAATCAATTCACTAAAAGCACAAGAACGGTGCTTGGCAAAAACACGCCAAGTCCCGCAGCGATGTCACGTGTTCTTGTTTGGAAGCTGATCAATGATCCCAACAGCCAGGTCCTGTTTTCTTAATCAGTAGAGTGTTCCTGAGCTGCACTAATCACTTTTGCTCTCCCGTTTCTCGCCCACAGCCCTAAGAGCTAGGTAGATATCATCCTTCCCTTTTTTGCTGATGAGGAAATGGTGTGGAGGGGATTAAGTGAGTTGCCAAGAGTAAGAGGGGGCAGCCAACCAGCCTCCTGGCTCTCAGCCCCCAGCGCTTTCTACTATCTTGCGCTAAAGGCTCAGATGAGAAGGGAGCAGCCCCGCATTTGGGGCAAATCCATGACGTCATTAGCCCTGGATCCACAAGGTACCCTTAAAGATATGTACGTCTGGATCAGACCTTCTTCATCGAGATTCAGTTCCAAAAGCTCTTAGAAATACACCTTAGACTGCAGCAAGGCAGCACCTGTCTGGCTACAGTGGCTCTGCTTTTGCATTTCTCCAGGCGATGGAAAGGTGGGGTGATGATGTGTCATGGTTTCCTTCCACTCTGCTCTGCAAAACCAGGATGGCAGCGCCCAGGGCGGCTGCTCTCCCCACCCCGCCCCCGCCCCGGGGAACTAAGCAGAAATGCAGGTGTTCTTTCCAGCTCAGCAGATGCTAAGGCGATAAGCTGCACCTTGCAGAGGCTCTGGGCGATTCAGACCCGGAGGAGCGCTCAGTCCAGGCCAGCTCTCTCCTCCCTGGCGGCTCTGGGATGGATGCGTGTCTGCGCTCAGGGCAGCAGCCCCAGTCCGTGGACGAGGCACCGAGACCCCCGGATGAGGAGGGTCTACAGACAGACGGCAGCAGCGGACCCCCGGGAGGTAACCTCCTTCCTCAGCTCCACATCTTCTCCCATCTTTTCCTGGGGATGGCATTTTGCAGTGAACCCCAGGCACAAGAATATCCATTTCCTTTTAACCCTTCATCTTTTTCTTATCATGATGCTTAGTAGAAAAATGCCTTTATGCACGCAGAAGCATGACACTAAAGGTAATCCCTATGTTTTTATTATTTACCTATCAAAGACCAAAACTTTGTTTTATCCAAATCTAAGAGGGTTAGATTTTTGTAACAAGAACTTTTAAAAGAGAAATGAAATCTAGATTCCTTCCTGCTTTTCGCCAAAATGTATTCCTGGCAGCTGCGTCCTTCAGTGGATCAGTGTAAAGTCAAGTGTACTTTCCCATTTTGACAACAGAACCCTTTAGTGTTGCTTTTCTGGGCAGGGAATCAGTAGTAAATAAACAACAGACATAATAAATGATGTCATAAGAGCCAAGATGTAACGTTCAAAACGTTAACAGTCAACAGTGGAAAATTATGTTCCAACTCTGTTAAACCAGGATGGTAATTCATTTTTCCTAAACTGTTTACATAAAAATGCAACTCTGCCTATCTTGAAAATCTGATGTCTCTAAAACTGTCAGACGAGCATAGATACAATAATTGAAAATCATGTGCAATCAACATAGATTTCTTTTATCTTTGTAGCGTGGAAAAATGGTCTTATGGAGGACATTTATATGCCCATGTTTCTTTACAATGTCGATCCAGAAAGTACAACCATCAGCTTACGATCTGTCATCTTGTGAAAGGATGAGCCACTTAAAATCAGCACATAGACTTTTCCTACAGTCTTGAGAGAAAAGTTAGCCTTTATTTGTGGTTATTTGTGGGAGGAAGGGAGGAAGGAACGGCCTGGGTGATATCGAGGGGATGGAAGCTGGCAGGAGGTGGCCTGGGTCCCTGACGGTCTGGCTGCTCCAGTGATGAGAGGCTCAGAGGTAAGGAGGACAGCCCGGCACCCACTCCTCATTCCAGATGGCCTGTACCAGCTCCTGCATTTCAGGAATTTTGCGAGCTGATTGTTAAACATGGCCATTGTTAAAATTTAAGTCATACAAACGTACAATGAAATGGATTATGTAAAAGGTAAAGGTATATGAAAAACTTAGGTAATAAATACTCACATCTCATCAGGAATTCTTTTCCTACATTTTACGATGACCTGTGCCCTTGAGGCTGTTGAGGGGTGTCGTATCCGTGTGGTAGAAACGCTTGTGGTGCTGAGCTGCTTCACCCCTTTCCCAGGGATGGCCACTGTGGGAGCGCTGTCACCATGGTGATGGCCAAATCCTGCACGTCAGTGCTTCCTCACCGCCCCCAGGCTGGTTGTTAAAGTTTCTGGGCACAAGATGGTCTGTTCCTCTACCTTCTTATTTTCTCTGAAACAGAACTCAGAGTCAGCCTGTCAGCCTATGGGAGAAGCTGGGTCCCCTTTGTTGAGTGATAAATTTCAGGTTCATGGTTTTAGATGTTGGTTGTTTCCCCTTATAAGAGGTGGGTGGGGACCAAAGGTCCTCTCCTCTCCCCACAGCCTCTCCTGGGGCACATGACAGGGAAGGATGACATCTCAGGACTTGGCCACTATCCATCAGCAGGTTCTTGCAAGCTCAAGGAAGCCCTGGGTTTCTGGAAGCTCGCCTTTGTGGTCAGGACAGAGAATTCTCCTTCCAGGAGATCAGAACCCATGGCTGAGAGCTGCAGGCGTCACGGTGCTAGTTTACAAACTGGTCATTTGGCCCACACTGTGGTCAAAGACCACTTGGATACTTTTTTGTAACATGCAACACAAATGAATTTCTGGAGGAACAACATGAAAAGAGGTACAAAGACATACACAATACAAGCTTTGGTTTTTCGCAATCAGATTCAACAGATATGGTCAAGTTGTTGTAAATGTTTCTAAGTGTTCACTCCACATTTCTGGACTCTTCTGGCTGTGACCCTGTTGCAAAGCGTTTGCAGAGCCGTGGCACAGAACCGTCCAGTGCGGGTGGAGATCGGTAGAACCTGACCTCTGAGGGGTGGACCCCTGATTAGGCTTCTTCAAAGGCCCCCTACCCTTCACCCTGCACTCACCCTGCACTCACCCTCACCTGCCTCCTTGAGTGCATATTTCTGGTTAGAGACCTTCAGATGTTCACTGAATGCTCCTTTCCACTAGTCCATCCCTGGTTACACATCCGCAGGCAGAGCTCAGGCAGCAAAGGCTGGTCTCATGCAAGTTCCCCCCCAGACTCCTCGCTGCCAACGCCTCTCCCCGAGGGTACCAGCAGCCCCCCGTCTTCTGCGCACGACCCCTCTGCGTGCTCAGGGTCCCCATTCTGATCTTATTACTCGCTGTTCTTTTTATGCTGAAACCCCCTGCGAAACCTTTGACATTCTGGGCTTCCATGATGTCAGCCCCGATCAGGTGCTCTTTTCCTCTCATTTTATATGACATCTGAGAGCTGCTTGAGTGGTCATGAGCGTAAAGGAGTATTTAAGGAAGAGTAATTTAATAGCTGGAGCTCATCTGACAACCTCCCCCAGGACTGCGGAGCTGGCTCGTCTTTGGGTGACCTGCACCTTTTGAGAAGCAGTTGTAGAAGGACTTAAGGAACATGTTCCAGCCAACATGTGGGAATGTTACATCACTTCAAGACCCAAAAATAGTCAGGTCCACGCTTGCCTCGGTCCTCCTTATGCAGATGGCTCATTCGTGCCATTCTGTGCGGTGGCCTAGCTTCCTCCTCTCACCAAAACAGAGGGAGGGATGGATCGACACCGCACTATCTGCTCCTAAATCGAGGGAAGGGCCCAGGGCATCCTTTGGCATTTCGTCGTATGATAAAAATGTCCCATAGAAATGTTATGTCCCTGTCACCCCATATCATTCAGTTTGGGCTAGTTTGCAGCCACTGTCACTGATGGCATTCCCCCCTCTGTTTCTGGAAGATTGTTCAGTCTCTTCCCGTCTGACTAACTGTACCGAGTGTAGATTTGCACTGGATCAACAAACAATGAAACCGATTTAATTTTCTGTCCCACAGATTCTAACAAGATAGAACCATCGCTTCAAAGCCTCCAGAAATTCGTTCCTATGAATTACGCCAGCTACACCCAGGAGTACTATTGGTTTGCAGGCAAGAGGATTGTCATTCAAGAATCGATCGAGAGTTACGGAGCGGTGGTGTGGCCAGGGGTGAGGGAGCTGTCACATTGGGGCGTCGGGGATTCTGGGGATGAGAACAGCAAATTTGTACAACTGTGGTGCCTTGGACGGCTTGCCACGTGCTCTAACGTTCTGTGCTTCTCAAATTGAGGGTCCAAGGATGCCCCCCCAGGGGTGTTGCTGGTGTACCTAGATGCTGCAGAAACACGGCATCTTTCCTAAAAACAACGATTTTCCTCTATGTTATGTTTCTTGAAACATTATTTTCCACATTAACATAAAGTTGAGTATATTGGGAAGTAGGATGAAAAATTCATATGAATTGTTAAAAAATCAGAAGAAAAGTCTTTAGAGTTTAGATTTTGTAGTGGCCACCTTTGGGCCTCTCCCACAGACCTTCGGGTATTCACTCGCCTTTTACAGTGCGGCCAGTCCAGTGGAAACGCTTAGGAAGTGGTGCTTCATCTCATGCTCTCCCTGCAGCAGTCCCCAGAGGATGGAGCTGAAATGGGGGAAAACACGGAATTCAGAGCCAGAAAACCTGCCATGTTCTGGCTGAGTGCACTGTTTCCCCTGGCACGGCGCAGTGCAGAACCAGGCTGGGACGATGGACCTCGGAGGCCAGCGCCTTCGTTCTTTCCACTGCAGAGGTTCTCAGCCTGTGCTTGGAGAGGCTCCAGATCAGAACTGCCCCACTGTTAGCTTAGATGGGAATCCTCCTGGGTTCTTGTTAAATGCAGACTCTGATTCAGGAGGTCAGGCTGGGGGAGGTGGACTGGGGCTGCATTTCTGACTCACTCCCGGGTGACGCAGACCTGCTGGCCCGCTGCGTGGCTGTGATCAGAGGTTCCCTGGAGCGCCCTTTGCAGTCTGGGTACCAGTGATGGGGGAGATGGAGCGGGGGGGCAGGGGAGGGACAGCCAAGGGCTCCAGGCTCTTAGAGCTGCCCCCTCACTGACCCCAGCCAAGGAAGCTCGATTTTTACCCGTTATGCTTAATATAAGTATGATTTCCTTCAGCTAAATGTTTTGCTTTGGCTTAACAAGTTTGAAACCAGCAAGCGACTCTCCACAGCTTCCTACTATATTTGCCAAACAGACACCCAGAGCTGGGTGATCAGAAATCAGGAGTGGAAAAAGATGATTTGTCCACTGGACTGTTTTATTCTTAATAAGGCCTCAGCCTTTCATGCACCAAACCCTGGCCCTTCTCGGGACCTCAGTTTCCTGAAGGCTGCAGAAGGATCCGTATCGTGTGGGGAAGCACCCTTTCCTTGTGCGACTTCAAGAGCAGCTGTGAGAGATGACTTTTCGGAGTTTGCTAATAGGACTAAGAAGCGGGGGAGTGTTTGCTGAAAGATGTAGCTGTTCCCGAGAGAAGATCCGTCCCCAGATGGCACCCACCGGGCCAGCCTGTCACAGGGCAGGGCCCTTCAGGAAGGACGCCTACAGCCACCCCTTCAGGAACTCCTCAGAGCACACGTCTTGGTGGCTCTGGGTGACACTTTTCCAAATCCTGAAATCCCACACAGTGAATAATGCTCCTTTCTCCTCAAGAACCAAAGAAGGCCTTTCCTCAAAACTCCCGCCCCCAGCTCTGGAGCTCCTTGCCATGGGCTGGATGCCGGTGCCACCCCGCACCCGTGCCGTCCCGCCTGTCCCCCTCTCACTCATCCTCCAGCGCCCAGGGCCCCTTGACGCCCCTTACCTCCCTACCGTGCCATTGGGAATTGGTTTCCGTCCTCCCCCCACCCCCGTCCCTGGCCCCCGAGTCCCTTGAGAGGAGCCGGGGAGGAAAGGGAGGGACCCACGTGCTCAGAGCTGCCACCAACCCTGGTGCAGGCCATCGTGAGTGCGGCTGTCTCATACTATCCAGGCCGCCCCCTACTCCAGCCTGGGCCCCAGACAGAAAGTGAGTCATAGCGAGCCCAGAGCACCTGCACGAAGACAAGGGCTAAAGGTGTGTGCAAACGAGAGCTTTCACGTTGCCTTTTCAGCGCAGGGTTGCAGGGTTCGCATTCCCAACTCCGGTAACGCTCTCACGCCTAGTAACTCTCCCCAGTCCCTCTAGTCCGAGACATCACCAGCCGACGCCCATTGGCTCACATGGGAAGGGACCTTGATTTTCTGTACAGAAATCGATCTAAATTTCTTCTTCTTTTTTTTTTTTTTACTGTGTAAAGGATGTAACCTCCTTGCTGCTACCCCCCAAAGTGTGGCCCGGTGGCACTGGCATTAGCTGGTGGCTTGTTAGAAATGCAGCCTTGAGCTCCATCAGCCCTACCACACGCAGCCAGGGCGTCTTTCACCAGGCGTCAGGTGACCTGCATGTGCGCTAGGGTTTGGGAAGCACTGCCCAGCCAGTCGAGTGTTTCTTAGATGAACTGCTTTAAGAGAAAAATTCCTACGCAGTTGTTCAGTGCAGCAGGCAAATTCCAGAGCAACCTGAACGTTGGTGGAGTCAGCAGGGAGGGGATGGAGCCGCTTACAGCGCAAGTCTTACAGCAGGTGGAGGCCCAAAATGACGTAAGCAAGGGCTTGCTGCCCTGCGGCCCCTCCTCTCCTGGTTCTGGAAGAGCTGAGCTGACCTTCCTATTCCTGGAGGCTGGTCAAGGGTCTTCTGATACAGGCGCTTTCACAAGTCTGTGTCTCTAGTTCCTCTGATGCATGTTACAGCGTGCATATTCCAGAGGTCAAAACACGCCGTTGCACGTATATTTTGATTCTTGTGAGCCCCCAGTAAGCTGAAACTCTTTAACATGTCTTTGAGTATTTAACTTGTGGTGGGGAACAGGGTCCTCGGTTTCCAGTGTCCAGGTGACAACTGTGAATGTTTTTCAGGCCATGGCTTTGTGCCAGTATTTGGAGGAACACGCAGAGGAACTCGGTCTTCAAGGAGCTAAGATGCTCGAAATCGGTGCTGGACCAGGCCTCGTTTCCATCGTGGCCAGTATTCTAGGTTTGTCTGTCTATTCTCGGCCTTGTTTCAAAAGATGGTTACGGTGACAACAGTGATAATAACCACTTAGTACTGTGTGACGGGCTGTGGTTTAGGTGCTTGGCCGTGATCGCACTCACTGAATCTACCCAGACGTCCAGGCTAGAATGACTGCTGTTATCCGGAGATAAGATAACTGTGCCTTAGAGGCTAACTCGTCCAATCCATTGATTATTACCACGTGAGAAAGTTGAAATTCTGAAGGTGTGACTCTTGAATTCCTGTTGTAAGCAGCTCTGTTATGCTGTCCCCTGCTTTTCAGTGCAACTATTAACAACTGATGTTTTGGAAAAAAAACAAAAAATAAGTGACTGAATCCAAGGTGAAGACAGATTTATACCCAAAATGCCAGTTGTGAGTCCTGGGAGCTGGGCAAGAGGCGGGTATGTCTGGCCTACTTCAGCCTACACTATTACGGATCTTCTTCTATCAAAACCAATCTGGAATTATGATTTTGTGAACCTTTATCACTAGCATTAAAATGCCTAAAAATTAACTTAATGCATTTAGTAGGTGGGACAGTCATTCAAATCAGATCATCCCTTAGGAAAGAAAACTAGGTGCTGACACCTCACGTAAGAGAAAACCAAAATCTTCAGATAAAGACAGTTTGGGAAGGAAAAACATTATAAATGATGACAGTAACCAAACGCTAAGAATCTTGGTATGTTTAGTTAATTATTCCGAAATCTCTCAAAACTGCACCGCCATTTAACTTAGTTTCTTAAAAGATGGGAACGTTATTCTATTTCAACGGTTCTTCACCAAAGGTGATTTTTGCCCCATGAAGGACATTTGGCAGTGTCGGGGGACATTTTTGATCAGCACAACTTGGGGTTTGGGTGGGGAGGTGCTACTTGCATCTTGTGGATGGAGACCAGGGACCCTGCTAAACATCTTACAGGGCACAGGGCAGGGTCCCCCAGCAGAATTATCCAGCCCATATGGACATAGGTGAGAAGGGCACTGGTCCAGGGCCAAGGTGAGAAGCCCAGTTCCATTTCTCCCTGAAAGTATGTGTACCCTGTTGCTGCCCAAATGTTCCAGGTAATTCGTACAAGTTTCCTCTTTCTCTCTTAGGAGCTCAAGTCACAGCAACGGATTTGCCTGACGTCCTAGGGAACCTTCAATACAATCTTTTAAGGAACACACTAAACCATACAGCACATCTGCCTGAAGTGAAAGAGCTGGTGTGGGGAGAGGGCCTGGAACAGAATTTCCCCAAGTCCACATGTTACTATGATTACTTGCTGGCTTCTGACGTGGTCTACCACCATTATTTCCTGGACAAGCTGCTTGCCACCATGGCGTACCTCTGCCAGCCGGGAACGGTGTTGCTTTGGGCAAACAAGTTCAGATTCAGCACCGATTATGAATTTTTAGATAAATTCAAGCAGGTTTTTGACACAACACTCTTGGCTGAATTTCAAGAGTCATCAATCAAACTTTTTAAAGGAGTGCTAAAATGGGACTAAATTAAACAAGATACCTTTCGAAACGTTAGTGTGTCTTTTGAACAGTGTTAGAAATTTTATAAGATTGCAAAGGTAGTGCACGGAAACAACTTGTATAACTAGAATAAACATAATATTACAGCAACTCTCCAAAGCAACCAGTTTAGGGTCATCTGCTTCATCTAAATATACACAAACAACATGAAAACATGAAAGTAGCTTTGTTGGCTTCTGAGAGTCTCAATTAAGTGTTAAATAAATTTTACACAGATAAATTAACAAACAAGTGGATTTCCCCTCGTTATTTCTGCTGGAAAGCATGGTTTTAAACCTGTCAATATACTTTTGTGACTTGCTTTTTGAAAATAAGCTTGACAGGGTCCGTGTATCTTAATCGGAAGAGTCTACTTTGTACAGATTTTAACAGTAGCAAAGGGAGAGGATAAAGAGTAATGGAAAACAAGTTCTAGGCTCTATACTGATTAAAACTGAAAAATTCGGAAACAGTGCTGGAATGAGAAAACGGATGTCACCTCAGGGGCCCAGAACTAGTGCTGAGCACACACTCTGCACCAGCCCTAGTGCTTCCTTCAGAAGTTAGTTATTTTATCCAGCTCTTCCTGTTGTTTTCAGTGGTGTGGTACAGACATTGGTCACCATAACCTGAAGTAGGAAAACTGTCCCGACTTTTAAAAGAATTTGAAAAAGAATAGATACAGGTATAACTGAATCACTTTGCTGTCCACCTGAAACTATCACAACACTGGTAATCAACTCTACTCCAGTATATAATAAAAAGTTAAAGAAAAAAAAGAATCCACTTTATAATATAAAAATAAAGAAATAAAGAACCATTTTGTCTCCTGTATCAATCACACAGAAACGTCATAGTTTTGCCGGGGATGGCTTCTCCTGGAACGTGTGTGTGGGCATGGAGGCACAGAATAATCTAGCCTGAAAGCAGGGCTGACAAGGCAGCTTGGCGTCACCGCCCCAGATCCCGGCATCACTCACCACGGGTACCACTGATGGACCAACCTTTCTAGGAATCACAGTTCAAAGCAGGCTTTGCCAGTCTGTGGCTGTATCTCTAATTTCCACAGCAAACTTAATCATCTTCATTCTGAAATTTCATTATCTGAGAAAGACTTACACCCCACTGAAAGAGAGAAGTAGTAATTACGGATAGAAAAGTCCTTGTTACAACAGAGAGCCGGATGTGGCTCATAGATTAAAAAAAAAAACAACAACTGCCTGTGAACTTTCACGATGCACTGCATGTCCTACTAAAAAGCGCTGTTATTCACCACCTCCCCCTGCAGACATGTACCTCACTCTACTGCTTCTCACTACCAGTCAGGACTGTGAGTACATCCAAAACCCACCATGAACTTAACTTCTCCTTCCACATTAAAAAATACAGCGGGAAATGCAACAATGGTGATTTTCTGGTATTTGAAGGATACCAGAATTTATTGTATCTTGACATAACTCAGAAGGTAGTACTTCAAAATCAATCTATTACTAGGAAGTTTCTAACCTTAAAATTACACTAAAATTGGATACTAAAAGGCATGTTCTAAAAAAAGGTGTCATTTCAGTGAAACTGGTAAAAGTTTTTGTCAGTGAAAAAGCACCTCCGAAAATTCTCTCCTCCGTTAAAGTCATGAGAAAACTGACAAAAATTCTCAGAAGCATGTAGCAATCTTAACCAAAGGCATGTAGCAATCTGAAGCATGTTCACTCAAAACGGCTGAACCTCAGCTAAGACAGCAGTGTGCTTTGTGACGTTTTCAATGGCCCTGTCCCCATGCCATCTCCCGCTCCATGGCAGCCTTGAAAACCAGCAGCCTGGCAATCCCTGGAGACTGTTCCCCAGAAAACACCACATGCAAGGCCGTCTTTGACTGGACTCAGATCTCTCGCAGGCTGAGAAGCCTTTCCCCAGGGGTTTGTCTAGAGGATTACAGGCAACTGTACAATTTTGTGGCTGCCTTAGATGATGGCTAACCATTGGGACTAATTAAAAAGCCTAAAGGGAAAGTCTGGGAAATGTCCAGAGGGGCTCAGAAAGCTGTCACATTCCTGGGTACCAGCCACGCACATCGCAGGGCTGAATGCATCCTCGGGGAGGACCTGGGGAGGACCCAAGTGCTCACCCCTGGCTGACCCTGAGGCTCTGTGCTGCAGGTAGTACTTACAGAGATGCCAAACCCGGTGGTAAAACACGTTCTCTAATTAACATCCAGCCAGCAGCACGACCCTGGGGAGCCACCCTACCCCTTCTGAGCATCTCAATTCCCTGACTGGATTGAACCTGTCCATGTGTAGGTGAAAGCATGTGTTTGTCAGAGAACATGCATGCAGTTGTTCATGGGTGCACTTCAGATGGCTCAGAAACTGTGCAAAATGTCTGCGTGCATATGTGCACTTTTTCATAAAGGGTCTAACGTCTTCATCAGATAAAGGAGCCAATTACTCAAAAAACAGTCACGAATGACTAAGACCAGATCTCTGGTAGGCCTTTTACAGTAGTAAATTCTAAGGGAAGATTTAAAAACCATACACACACAAACACATTTGCTATAAGACAGCAGAGGCCTTTTAATATTGTCTACATGTGCTTATTTTATGGAGGAAGGATGAAAGAAGTATAGTAGCCAGAGAGATAAAAATAAAAAATTAAACCTACACAAAAGTTAATCACATAATAAGATTCGGAAATATATTCAAATAATTGCAAGCCTATAAGAAACATTATAAATTATTTCATGTTGAATTTTTTGTCTATGGATTTAATGTATTATTCATTTCTGTTCTAACCCCAAATTTTATTTATGAAAAATTAAGACCAACTTTAAGAACCTTCAATATTCACTTTTATTATTTATAAAAAAATTAAGGTATGAGAGTGCATATGGTGTACTGCGATCTTGGGTTTGCACATCTATTCACGTGTTTACATTATTTCAACTTTAATAAACATACCATATATGTATCTTTACAATACCTGATACAGATTTAAGCTGTCTGGCACTTATACATGTATTATTAGCTCATTCTGATGCTCTGCACGTCAAGAAGATGTTAAAAATGATTGGCCTGAAATAACTCCAAGATGAAGACTGATTGAAGCAGTTATGCTCCAGCGTTTGCCACAAATTTATTTGTGCCGGTTTTATTTTCTCCCCCTAATTGAATGTAAACGTTTGCCAAAAAAAAAAAAAAAAAAATCTGGAAATGAAGTTCTGTTACTTTTTAGTCTAATAAATAATTCTAGCTACGCTTAATGTAGCTTTTTTAAGGCCTTCATACAATTGAAAAAAATTAAAGTCGCGCATGTTAAAACCCTGTTCATTTATAAAATAAAAAATAGAATTTTATAGGTTTGCAGTTAAAAGTTACTGTTCAAAACCTCTCATGCATGTAACAGCTGCAGCCCAACTGAAAGTCCTTGGTGCTGGCAGCCAGGGCACAGCCCGCTGCCAGCAATGTGAGGCATTAAGAAAACACCATGATGTCAGAGGTCTAGATTTACATGTATTAAGCCACACGCCAGCAAATTCTCTGATAAATACACATCATTTTAATAATCAGTATTTGATAGCAGATGAAAACATGCATTAGACTAAAAATGCCACAAATTTGTTTTTATATCCATTCACTATAAAACTTTCTTTTTTAAAATTTAAAGTCTTGGTTCCTATGTTAGAATACACAGTAATCAGGAGGATACATGATGGGGAGCCAGTTTTCGGTAAAAGACGCACAGTGGGTCCATCCAAGCAGCTTCATCAGCTGTAATAAAACACACACAATTATTAAAGAACAGATGTTTCAGGCTCAGCATTTAGGGTAAATTCTGTATTAAATATTTAGTCGTAATAAAGAAGCAGCAGGTAGAACTTTCCTTCCATCAACTCACCCACAACCTTCCTTCCTTCCGCCCGACCCGCCTATCCTGGCGATTATCATCACCCCTGCCAACCCTCCTGCCTTCCCTCCCTCTGTCCTCCTGGCTTCCCATCGACTTGACATGACTGGCTCCTTTCCTTCCGACCACCCTAGTTTCCTTTCCCTCACTCTTCCTGAGTGCCTACGGTAGTCAAACACTGTTCTAGGCATTAGGAAAAAGCACTGAACAAACTCACTTCCCACCTTCAGGAAACTTAAGTTCTATGCAGGAAAGCCAAACAGAAAGTCAGCAAGCTAATGAACAGATAATAAATAAGTAAATAATAAGAAATGTATCAGGTATATAGTAAAAATAAAACTTGCTATAAAACAGACTGGGAAGTGAGATGGTCAAGAAAGGGATCTCTGAGGAGGTGACACTTAAGCTGAAATCTGAGTGACAAGAAGAAACCTACTCTGTGAAAATCTGGGGAAGAGCTCTCCATGCAGCTGGAAGAGCTGGGTCCTCGAGAGGGAAAGGGTGCACTGTGTCAGCCAAGCAGAGAGGAGGCTAGGACGGCAGAAGCAGAGTGAGGACGTGGGAGTGTGATATGAGATGCAGCTGGAGAGGCCGCTGGCAGGGGCCGGACCACACGGGCCTTACAGGCCACGGGGAGGAGTTTGGATTTTACTCTAAATGTGACGGAGCTTCACCAGGAGGGGTCTAAAGCCATCTTTTCCGGCTGCTGTGTGGAGAACAGACAGCAGGCGAGCAGAGTGGAGGGGAGACAAGTTATGAAACATCCCCTGGTGTGAGCATCTGGGTGGATCGCGGGCTTCACAAATGTAAGAGCTCAGTTCACAGCCTACATGATGAGAAGACATTAAGTTCCAGAAAGAGCTCTCTCAACCTCCTCAAAGATCTGAAGAAGTGAATTTGAAATGTCTTACAATTTCAACTGACAGAAAAGGTCTGAGAGTAAAGATAACCTATAGTTTACTCTAATTACCAGAAATTGCCCCAGGAACCTACAGGTGAGTTTTACATCCAAAGAATACCTTCAATATGAAGACCAGACCCTCGGCCGCCTTTGGCAGGACCAGCGTACCCCAACCTCCATATACCCTTTAAGCATAAACCAACTATACGTGTACAAAGACAAGGCTAGGCTGAAACAATTTCTGTGGGGTTCAGTGAGTTCTTACAGTTGACACTTAATTTGTGCAGAGAGCTCAACCACAGAACTTCCCTGCATATAATACATGGTAAAATAAAAAATGGCCTATCGTGTCAAATGAAGAATAAAATCAAACATAAACTCTAGAAGTTCAACCGTTTTAGAACTGAGCCAACACGTATTTAAACGAAATCATCCGCTTCCTTCATAAAGGAAACCTGTCTTCTAACTACACAAAATATGCAATGCATTTTGCCTATGTTGAAAACACTAGAAGCTAAAAATATAGGTTTTCTGGACAGGAGTGAAAAATGTTTTAAAAATTTAAACAGCTTACTGACTACCTTTCATGCATTTATTTTATAGTTCACATTATGTTAATTAGACTAATAATTAGTCACGATAAAGCTGGTACTGTTTTATCACTACCGTAAGGCTTTCTAACTATCTTGTCACTCTACAATATTGAAATGATACCCAACAGTGGCAATTTTAATATCACTTACTTGAATACAATTTTTCCAGTTTTCTTTTGTTGGTTTTTCTTCCACAAGTTTAGTTGCAAATTTAAGGCCTCTCCCATACATTTTATTTACGAAGGCATGCTTGTATGCAAATGTCAAAACCTACAACGTAAAACAAGATACAGCTCATCTACAAAATATTTACAATTTAAGGCATATTGCTTTAATAATGAAAGAACTGGACTTCCCTGGTGGCGCAGTGGTTAAGAATCCACCTGCCGATGCAGGGGACACGGGTTCGATCCCTGGTCCGGGAAGATCCCACATGCTGCGGAGCAACTAAGCCCGTGCGCCACAACTACTGAGCCTGGGTGCCACAACTACTGAAGCCTGTGCGCCTAGAGCCCGTGCTCCGCAACGAGAGAAGCCACCGCGATGAGAAGCCTGCACACCGCAACGAAGAGTGGCCCCCGCTCGGCGCAACTAGAGAAGGCCCGCGTGCAGCAACAAAGACCCAACGCAGCCAAAAGTAAATAAATAAAAATCAAAGAAAAAATAATAAAGAAAAATAATGAAAGAATTGAGGCTTTAACAGAAGTGTAGCTTTTCAAATGAACATGTTACATCAAGTAAATTTTAACAACTTTTTAAAACAACAATTAACATCTTTAAAAGAGCTGGGTATCCCACAGAACAGATAATCTATTTGGGGAAAGAAAGCTATTATGATAAATCACTAGCTGTTGGAATCCATACCAAAATACCTCTATGCAAAAGAAAGCAGAGCTAACGTAAGTGACGACAAAATTGCAAGTTAGACGTACAAAACTACAGTCACTATAAATCACCAAAATTGCGAAAGAGGATAAAAGTAAACAAATGAAGTGTCATATTATATAAACATGTTCTTACTTTCAACTGCTTCCTTTTGTCCAAGTTTTCTACCTTTAATTACTGCATTTGTCAAAAATACTCATAAGCCATTTGTTTATATCTTTAGTCTCCACTTTTAGAATGTGCAGCATGTCCTCAAAGAAAGGAATCCTGTCACACTTACCTGTATTCTAGAGACAAGGAAAGGGTTCAACAACTGTTGCTACAGACACAGTAAACAGACAGGTGATACAATGCACACCCCTAACATAAGAGCGCTGCGGCAAGAAGAGAATTCTTTATAACAGGTTTATTGTGATACTCATCAAGTGTCTACCGACTTGATGCCGCACCAGGCTCTTATTCATCTTCTTCCCAGCAGCGAGCGCAGTGTCTGGCACACAGCAGACACGAGATAACTTTGTTAGTAGTAACAGCAAGTATTGCTGACGTCCTTCCAGGTACGTGATACTCATTCATAAAATCCCATGGTACGCAGCACCACAGCCCCACATGAGCATTCGGTCACCCACCTACGGTGACACAGGTCAAAGGGGCAGGGGCAGAATCCAAGCTCCAGGGGCCTGATTTCAGATCCAAATTCTTAACCTCTGGTGCTGCTTCCTTCAGTTTCTGGAACATTACTGAGTTCCTTCTATAAAAGCACTACTGAACTGAGGTGGAACAACCTGAAGCAGATAGGAAGAATTTTCTCCTACTTCAGAAGTCTTTACTACCGATCACCATAGTTAATCTTGAAAACAAGCACCTGTCTCCTAAAAAACCGCCACAGTTTGTGCTGGAAGAAGAATTCCACTGATTACATTTCCTTTTTTCTTCCTTTATGTCCAGAAGAAAGGAAGACTGGCAAATACCTGTAGCTATATAATCTCTACTGTTAAGAATTATAGTAGAGAGCTAGGAGGCATTTTACATGTTTTTATAATCTAAACCCAAAAAGCTCATCAATGTTACTTTTTCTACACTGGGCTTTAAAAACTGATCAGGTACAAATCAAGATGATAGTTATTTAGAAGTTAAAGAGTTTGGAGAGAAATAACAAATATCTAAACTAACCAGAATACCGCCATCTCCATCCCTGACAAATGAGCACAGGGACAGGTGTGGGAAGGTACGAAGACAGCTTTCAGATGCCCTTAATTTTAGCTGATACATAAATGGCTTAACCAAAAGCCCGCCACACACGCTCTCCAACTGTTTCCCCAGCTAGCGTGGTCCACCAGCCACTGTGCGGACAGAACCAAACAACGGTCAAGTGGTTTCAAAGCCGGGAAGACCAGGGAGGCCTCGCTAAGCACCTCATCTTCTTCGGAGCCCAGCTCAGCCTCATTCCATTTATCCTCATCCTCTCTGGCCGGGCCCGCTGGGCACAAGGGATCTGGGATGCACCCCCAAGAACTGCAGCGAAACAAGAAGGCGAAAGGGTACCTTACTGTCGAAAAGATCAGTCCATTTTGTAGCTTCCCAGAAAGTTTCCGTCAGAGAATCCAGGGCGCTCTCTCCCTCCTCCTCTCTCCCTTCCAGGTCGCCTGATGCAGCCCCGTCCTCCTCCCGGGTCTGGAGAAGGTGGTCGGCCAGGGCACAGCCTTTCCTACACAGGGCATCTACGAGCGTCGACTTCTGCTTGTCCATGTCACTGTGTGCCAAACCAACACATTCCACAGATCAGGAGAGCATCTTTAGAAGTACAGCCTCACCCGAAATTAACCTCATGCCTTCTCTGCCTAAGATTTACAATGCAGGAATGTGGTGTAGCCATGGAGAGACATCTGCATTGCGCAACACATGAGCCACTCTTCCACACACAGATTAAATGAGTTAGGATCGCTGTAATCGGTTGAAACAGCATGCCATGCGCAACAGAGGGGAAAGACTGTTGGATCAATTCTGTCAGCTAAGAAACTCTTAGAACAGTATCTTCTAAGTGTTTCAACTTCTTATGTCAGTCGTTACATACTTGTGCAGTGGTGAACTGTCACGCATACACAGAGCAAAGGAATACAAGGCTTACTCTAGCATTTTAACACATTAACTCATTTATACTCAAAATAACTCTATGAGCAAGAGACCATCAGTTGCCTCTATTTTGCAAAGGAGGAAATCGAGGCACAGAGAGATCAGGCGATCTGTTCAAGGTCCCACAGTTAGGGAGCGGCAGATCCAGGACTCCGAGCTCTGCGGCTGGTCCTGGAACCCCTGCTCTTAATCGCCGGGGCCACCTGCCTTGCTCCAGGCAGGCAGCTTTGTTTCTGATGTGTTCCAATGCCCAGAACAATGCCTGGCACGGAACAGACACTCAGTAAATTGCTGCTGAATGAAATACAGTAACAGCCTACACTCCTGGGACAGTACTGGCCCCTCCAATGCTTATTTGACGCATCCTGCCCAACTCCTGTCAGATACGTCTAAAGACGAGGATTACAAGTGCTGAGAAGATGACCAGGAGGCACTCAGATATGGGATGAACAAACTGTCTACCGGTAAGCATGATTCTGAAGGACCCAGAGTGAAACGTGCCGCCTATGAAATCCGCTGGGACTGTAAAATCAACAACAATTTGTACAAAAGACAATTAAAATAAGAAGAAGAGGAAAAAAAACCCCAACACAACGCCAATAACCTGCTACAACCTAAGTTACCCACCTTAATACATTTGCAATGCAGGTGAAATTATGCCTAAAAGATGCCCAAGAGTTTATGAGCAAAGAGTTTCAAAGTTTAAAAGAGCCAACTCTCACTCTCTTTCCTGGGAAGCGTTTCTGGGGACTTGAAGTGCTTGGTCACTGTGGACTTAAGAACAGAATGATGGACGGGCTTTCATTTACTGAGTCCCTCCTTACCCCATCACCTCTTCTTAGATGCCAGGCGGCACCTGAAATGTCTCGGCAGTACTTCACTCATGCTCTACAGCAGCCTCAGCAGTCAAGCGTTATCTCCACGTTGTGAGGGAGAACGGGGGCCGTGGAACACAACTGGGCAGGGAGGGCAGGTCTGGATATCCACTCACCTACGGCATCCCGACTGACTGTCCTGGCTGCCCAGAGGAGGGCTGCAGGATGCAGAGCTTGGAGGGCGAGCTGGGGTGACAGGTGTGCTGGACTCGCCAGACCTGGATTGAATCACCTTTAAGACCCCTTTCTATTTCCGCATTCTCTGATCCAATAACCTAAATTCCACATATCTGGAATGTTCTCTTCCTACCCTCTTCTAACTTTGAACTGACCTGCTCGGATTAAATACCTATTAATCCATGATGGTTTCCCTGCTCTCCTTCCCATGGGCTTTCACAGTTTAAAATACTTATTATAACTGTTAATCACATTCCATCCAGCAATTATCATCTTCTGTATTAGGCTGTATGTTTCCTAAGAGTAGAGAGTGTCTTGTTCATTTTTTTTTTACATCCCTCTCAGTGGCGCTACATACAGTGCTCGGTCAATAAATCTCTCTGAATCAAAGTTAGTTAGGGACTGATCAAGGTGGCAATAGCTACATTTTAGGAAGTAACTTCAATTAGATACTTTAGTGGACTAAGTAAACTGCAGTTTAATTAAAACTTAGATCCCCTACAAAAAGTTAATATTTTTAAGATTACAAAATGGCCGTCTTGCAATTTTTGAAACGAGTGACTTAAGCGAAAGCAGCTGGAAATGAGAAATCCATGCCCCATATAATCCTTTGTATATAACTGGCATTTCATAATATATATAACTGGCATTTCATAATGCATATAACTGGCATTTGTATATAACTGGCATTTCATAAATGGTGGCTGCACCATCCACTATTATTATTAGCAACTATAAAACAGCAATGTTTCGAGAAGGTTCCTTTGGAAAGTGTGAAAGGGTGCTGACAATGGCCAAAAACCTATTTTGAACAAATTTTATTCCGCTTGAACACTGCTGCTTGTAAGACTCGTTAGGACCAGTATAAACGATGCAAGGTCAAGAGTTCTAGCAGTTTAAAATCAAGCGTTTTGTATGTATATAAAAAAAATTCTGACTGAAGCAGATGGAATCTTTAAGGGAAACTACCATATTTTCAGGCAGCCTGCACGGTTTCAGTTTATTATTAGTTACAATAACGCTAAGAGGAGGAAACTTCTACCCTTGTAAGTTAAGGACCCCCAGGGTTGGAAATAAACCAAAGTGACAGAGGGGAGACTGGTACTGGGAGTGTGGGAGTGTTATCAGGAGATGATGGTAGGAGTTCGTGGAAGGGTGAACGGGAAAGCCGCCGGACCGTCACACCAGCAAGCGGAAACCACACTCTCGCACGGATGGAGCCTTACAAACGCATAAACCCAGCTACGCGTCTGTTGTACACATCACGTTAGAGTTTCCTAAAGCTAAAGTATAATCCCCCCACCCTTGTTCTCCAGTAGTACTGTAAACCCAGTTTCATAAACTGAAGTTGCCAGATAATGGCTTTAACCCAATGTGATTTCTTATCACTTTACTAATAAGCATATAAACTAAATTTGGAGCCTGTCATGCTATTGGTCAATCAACACTTGAAAAATTAATTTTACAGGGTGCTCTGTGCTTCCTTCTCCATGTGTCCAGTTCACACATATCCCCCAAATGGCTGGACTGCTTGATCACAGCCACTCAAATCTCTCCACCATGACAGCACCTGATGGTGGAGGAAGCAAACGACTTTTCTTTTGCTTAATCTTAAACGACTGGAGAAAATTACTATAAGATATTTAAGGATGGAGTATCCCCAAATCGGTAACTCCAATGATAAGGATATAAAAAATACCAGAAAAGAAGGATATTTTCAATAATTAAAAAAAGTAACTAAGAAATGAGATGCAAGAAAGAGTATTTACTGGTTAGGTACTTTTTTATAATAGCTGCATCGGGCCTGGGGTCAGTCTTCATCGCAATATAAACTGCTAGGGCCGTTTGATCTATATGAGAAATAACAGCATTTGCAGCTTCGACAATTTCATTAAGCCTTTTCATTCGTTCCTGGGGAGGAAGAAAAAAGAAGAAATAAGAAAAAAATGGATGTATCCATGAGCCTCCTGACGCATTTCACTTCTGTCGGTCATGCCCGTGAGAGTTAGGACTCCCGTGGTGTGGGACCAGGTAGGCTGTCCAGCCCAGGGGCTCCGCACTAGCTCCTGGTGTGACCTTTACGACGGTCAGCATCTCTAGAAAACTGAGCTCAGACGGGAAAATACCTACCCTACACCCCCCACTGGCGCTGAACGGAGTAATACGCAAGATAACGAAGTTCACAGAAATATAAACTGTTTTCTACAGAGGCAGCTCTTTCCTTGGGTAACTTAAAAGTTCAGAAACGTGATCAGCTATGTTACCCCCGTCCCACAGCACATGAAAACAGAAGTAAAAAAAGCACCAGCTGATGAGACAAATTCTAATTTATTACTGAAACCTCCGAAATGAGAGTAAACAGGAACAGAAGCAACAGAGTCTCACTACAGGCCCCGGGCTGTCCTGGCGTCCACAGCAGTCCAGCTCCTCACAGGGCCTGCGGGCTCACACTCAACCCTTGGTGACTCTTGATTGGTTATGGCCACAAGCACTTTCTACAGCCAGGACTCCCAGTGAGAGCTGGTCCACTGAGGACAGCTGGGAGCTACACAGCCAATTCTCAGAAATCAGAAACGAAGTTAACCAAGGTAGTGCAGAGGAGCTCCGCTTTTGCTGCAGGCGCCTGAGACTCCAGCAGGCCATGACCACGGCCTTCTGCTCCCAGCTCTTCAGGTCAAGGTCAGAAAAGCCACCCTTAGGGTTTCCTATCTACTTCTCCTCCCACTGACCAAACGTGAGTCCTGAGTCAGCTTAATGAAAATAGCTCAACAGAACATTCAATCTGAGGTGACACGTTTTCAGTCGGCAAGAAGAGAAGACAAAGACTGCCCCCTTATTCCAAAGGCAAACCTCATCTAATACTGCAAACAAAATAAGAGACTCAGAGTAAAATCGAACACGCCCAACCTTTTCAGCATCCAACTGATGAAGTCGTGCAACGTACAGAGGGAGATAATTAGGGTATGTTTCCTTCAATTCATTATAAATGTCACTAGAATCCAGCCTACATATGTAAGAAAGAGAAACAGTCATTATTTCAGTTCTTTTAGAAAGAAAATAATTTGTCTTTCCTATTACTTTACATTGTTTTGAAGTTCCAGTCAATAACCTAAGGTACCAATCTGAAATATAATTACTGACAAAGACTGTGTTTATTTGCAGGCAGTATAAATATGCTACCGAGAAAACAAAACAAAACAAAAAATCAAACTGTAAATTATTTCATTTATGAGTTCAATAAGATGGTCAGATGAAAGTAAGCATCGACAGCTTTCCTACATACCAGCTATAATTAGATTTATCAACGGGAGGGAAAAAAACATTCAAAAACAGTTAAGAAAGATTAAAAGATCTAGAAATGCCTAAGACCTACAAAGAAGGAAAATTTACACTGTTTTGGAAGAATCTGAAGTCTTGAATGAACAAAGAGACAGATGTTCCACGTTCCCAGCTGGGGAAGCTGAAGAAACTACATCTGTTCTTACTGACTCCACGGCGGGAGGAACAGCAGCAGAGCAGAGGCCGCGGTTTGCCCCGCCTGGCAGGAAACCACGGCGGGGCCTGCGTTCTCAGCACCTGGCAGACCCTCTGCGTCGCTGGCGGGGGCTGAGCAGGAGAGAGCCCCCGCCTCTCAACGGAATTCACCCAGAACCTGGCCTCAGCAGCAGGCCGCGGGGCTGGGGTGCCGGCCGGGCTGGGGTGCCGGCCGACATGTGCCAACCCCCTGCCCCTCCCAGCAGGAGAGTCCTCCAAGCCAAGGGGACGGGGAGCCTGCGGTCCTGGCTGCAGCCAGTCTGGAGGAGGCTCCGCTTCACTGAGCTGGGAGTGGGAAGAGAGTGACCTTGGCTCACATACCAGAGTCTCACTTTTCTTACTGAACTTTTGTAGATGTTCTTAAATAGGTGTTTCTCCGTTTGCTGTATGTCCTTAGGATCATTTCCAGAGGTTTAAAAAGGTTTGTTTTAAATTTGCTCGTAATCAAATAGTAACTGGAAAACCAGGACACAGTATCACTCACCTGCTACATGTATAAATACAGAGACAACTAATAATAACAGGACAATGATTATCTTTGGAAAGGGGGCAAAAAGTGATTTATTTTCTTTTTTGTACCTTCCAATAAAATTCTCTTCCAAGAGCAGATCAGAATAAGGATTAAAATTTTAAAAATTCTTATCACAAAAGGGAATTAAAAACTAAATATAATTACAAGAAAATTTAAAAGCACTTGCAGTCCTATCCACTGTTAACATTTCTGAATACACAGCCTTTGCATACACACACAATATTGTTGTAACTGGGAAAATAAAAGTAAACGCTTAGAGGATTAAAACTCATTTAAAACTTACTTTGTCATCCACTGAATTTTAAGATCTCGTAATGCTTCAGTAAACTCTTCTTTTAAATCTTTCTCTTTTTCTGAATCTTTTTCTTTGTCTTTGCTGCCATTCTTAGTCTTTGTTGGTGGAGATATTAGGTAGTAATGAACAGGGATTACATCCTGTGAAAAATGAACGTGGAGAGACAGTCTTAGATTAACATGCTTAATATTCCTTATTTAAAAATCTTCAAAAAAAAAAAATCTTCAATAGCCGAACAGCATGTAACATCGGCTGCACTTGAGCGGTACTACACTGTATTTCAGATTCTAAGGGCCAAAATACATCTAAAGTTCCAATCTGAGATCAAAGTAATTTTCTCCCAAACTTTAAAGCTAATGCTTCTAATAACTCCTTTAAAACAAGGAAATAAGAACAAACTTTTCTCCATTTAAGTGTTATTTGGTATTCTTAGTTTTACTTGACAGACTGACTACAAAAATGTACTGAGCTTTCACATTTTACATCTGAGAAGAGAAAATAATTAAATTTTAAAGAAAGAAAGAAAAGATCTGCTTTTCTAATTAAATTTAAAGAGAAATTTCTTTCTTCATTCAATCCACAGGACTTACTGAGCTCCCGCGGTGTGCAAGGTAATAGCTCCAAAGAGGTGAGGGACAAAGCAGACAAGGGCCTTTCACCCTCTGGGAAGACAGCCAACAAACGTGTAGGTAAATAAACGACACGTGATACGAAGACAACAGAATAGAGTAAGGGGATAGAGTGTGACTGGTGGGTAAGGGGGGACCCATGCAGACAAAGTGGTCATGGAAACACTCTAATGGAGCCTCAGTGATCTCAAGGAATAAACTTCAATGAACCTGAATAACCAGAACGAGGAGAGGAAGAGATGTGCGGGGACAAGACGAGCACCTGCAGAAACCTGAGGGGGTGTGCAGCAAGCACAGGGTTAGGTTCTGAGAAAGGGCAGCGGCCACAGTAAGTAAGCAGGGCTGACAGAGTACGGGTAAAAAAATACAGGTTTTATTCTAGGTGCCACAGGAAGAGCTGTATGCAAGGCAGTGACATGATTAAGGATTTTTGCTTTTTGTTTAATAACTCTGGATCCTGTATGGATTAAACACTTTGGTTTTTTGGTGTTTTTTTTTTTTTTTTAATAACTGTTGATACTACCTACGTGGAGAATGGATGATAGAGGCCAAAGTGGAAAAAGAGAAAACAAGTTGGGACACAGACCCAGGTGTCCTGACACTGCCTGGAACTAAAGGACAGGCTATAGAAAAGGAAGCAATAAAGGGACATGAGATGTCCCGGGAAGACAGGACCGATGGTGGTTGCTGGTGGTATTTAAGACGAGGGGCTGAATGAGACCAGCAGGGGTGGGGGAGGGGGAAAAGAGCAAGCCCAGGAATGGTCCAAAGCTTTCCACTGTGGAGGGAGAGTCTGAGGTCACGGCAGCCCCGGGGAAAAGCCAGCATGAAGATCGAGCGTGGGCGGCTAGTGACAGCTAGCTGAAAGGCGGCGTCAGGCGGGAGAAGTAACTGTCAAACCTGACAGCACAGTGGCCGCTGATCGCCGACAGAGCAAGAGCGGCAGGGGAGGCTGGTGGGGGGCGGAGGGCAGAGGGTAAAGGCCGAGAGGGAGGTGAGAAGTAAACAGGTATGGATGGTCCTTTTGAGAAGTTTTGCTTTAAAGAGAGCAAGTGTAACTACACCTATTTGTGTCTATTTTATTAGCACGTGAGTCTTGTGAAAAGTAATGCAGGATCTGGGAAATGAAATCACCTGTTATAGTTGCTAGATCCGTTTCTGGCACAATAACTAGGTGTCCCTAATTAAATCATTATTTATTAAGACAATTTCTAAAATTCTGTCTTTAGGTTTACATTAAAAACGTTGCTAAACTAAAATCTTGTATTTGTTTTAATTAACAAAGTTTCTAAAATTGGAACAAATTACACTATCAAAGTTGTCAAGGCCCTATTCACATAATTTCAGAAAAAACTTTGCACAGGTTGAGTCACAAACAAGTACTGGCCCCATCTTCCCCTGAGGTGTAAATACTACATAAATATGTCCATTTTAACAATTTTCACAATTAAACTTTATTTGGGGATATAACAGTAAATATAAGCAGCTACTGTTGTAGGAGCTCTAATGAAATAGTAACCACCATTTCAGTACAACCCATTTAAAGCGCAGAAAACCACTGATGGACGAGAACCACAGAAAGCCATTTTTAGCCATTTCAGCACCACTCTCCCTTGAGGTCCGGAGCAAGTTTGCAAGCAAAGGTCTTCAGTGAAGTGTGAGCCTGGGAAGGGGAAACAGCCCTCCCGTGGGCAGGCTTCCTTCCAGTCCCTGCCACCCATCCTGCGCTCCTTCTCCAGGTTTACTCTGCTAGGTGGACACTGCCCTGAGCTTAAGCCAAGTTAAAAGGGTCTGCAACATTTGAGTGGGTACTTGACCACCAAGTTCTCACAGTAACAGCCCACTTCAGTGTCATCTGTTTAGCAGAGACAACACACCTATGAATTAAAGGTGCAAGTGGCCTCCAACATTTACTCTGTTAATAGGGCCCTACTCCCTTTGCAGTCAGGCTCCTGTACCGCCCAGTGTGCTGGAATGTGCCTGCACCTGCATTCAGTGTGTGCACCCCCCTGCTGTCCCCTCCTCCTCGCCTGAGCAGGGAGAGGGACAAACCTCAGGAGGCGAGGTCTCTCTGTTGTGAGGCAATTCTTCCTCTGAGGCTCAGAGGTAAGGCATTTGCTAAGATGTTTTAGTAAAGAGAGAAAACAGAATTGAATTTAAAATGAACAATCCATTAAACTTAATCGATGATTAACAATGAACTCTAACAAAGATCTGCAAATAGAGAGAAACCATATATAATAGCAACCATAAACTATCACTAAAAATGCAAAAGAGACTGGGAAAGTTAATGATGAATGGCCTGGGGGTGGGGGGGAACCAAGATTTTGTAATCAGCATTTTATATAGTAAATCTGTACCAAATTAGTAATTATAAAGGCCAGTATTATCCTATAAAATATTTCAGCACAAGAGCTACTTCTTATTACTAAATATTATGGACATGGTTGTTTTAGTCTCCAACCAAAAGAGAAACGAAGTTATTTTTCATTCATTCGTTCATTCATTCATTTATTTATTTTTGCGATACACGGGCCTCTCACTGTTGTGGCCTCTCCCGCTGCGGAGCACAGGCTCTGGACGCGCAGGCCCAGCGGCCATGGCTCACGGGCCCAGCTGCTCCGCGGCATGTGGGATCTTCCCGGACCGGGGCTCGAACCCGTGTCCCCTGCATCAGCAGGTGGACTCTCAACCACTGCGCCACCAGGGAAGCCCTATTTTTCAGTTATTTTATCATGGTCATCTGTTCTTTTTGTCAGTAAGTATTTTTACACCTCAACTTCTCAAGGGCTTAGCATAGGGTCCACTTAACAGAAATGATTTTGTACCATTAAATCATAAGAAATCTTGATTATGATTTTAAAAGACAGTCAAAGAAGAATCTTCAGAGCAGAAATACTACGATATAAGCTCTCTATAGCAGACACTTAACAGTAAGCATATTTTTTAAGAAAAAAATTACTCCATTATTACAAAGTATTTCAACAGTGTTTGAATTGAATTGAACAATATTTAGAAAATGAAATCTATCTGCCAAACCAATAACTATTTAACAAACCACCATTTAAATTTCGGTTCAAAACATAACACCCTTAGCTCTTAAGTGATTAAAAAGTATAAATTCAAAATTTTAATACATTTACACGAACTAAAATAGCTATTTAAAAAATCAATGTCATATTTGAGTGCTATTTATGTTAAAAATAACTATATTCTTTCATATTACAATGAACTTTAAAAAGGGTAACCTACACATTCAACTCAAAAGTCACTGAAACCCAGAGGACAAATCCATTGAGGATTATGTATACAAAGTTGGTATTTTGTTCAGGCAATAAATTATATATTTTGTAATGTAACTATAAAACTATATATAATAATGATTATTTTTAAAACAAGAGCTTCACGTGCACTTACACTGAAGATGGGGAGAAATGGGAGGAAGTGACTCCAGATGCCCAGCTCTAGAAGCTTCACTAACCGTCAATTAACAATAACGTTCCTATTCATTTGACAGTTTCCTATCTCAAATAATCTAATACAAACAAAAGGCACCAAAACTCCAGAAGATCCACCAAACAGTACAACAGAAAGAAAACCCCCAGCTCTGCCTTTGGGACGCGCACCTTCTTTCTAGTGGGCTCCTCATTCTCTGAAGCAGCGGCTTTCAGGCTATTTTCAAAATGAATCAAAGATAATGTGTGCATAAAATGAAATTACAGTTTTATGAATCTGATGAACTGACATTTTCTGTTTTTGTTGTAATGCTGGTTAAATTCCATTAAATGAATTTACATGGCCTTCAAATGGGTAAAGACGCTCAGTTGAGAAATACGGTCTACAGAGAAGCCGACATTCCTTTACCTGGGAAGATAACCCCCAGTGGTGTATTTTGTTTGAACAAAGTCTTTACCACTACATAATCATATAGAATTTTAGAGGTCATTTTAATAAAGACCTTTTATCTATTATAAAATGGTGGCCCCAGTTTCACATCACTATGAATTAAGAAACACTGAATTCTCTTTTGTTTCTTCTTAAAACACTAATTCTTGCCCTGCAGTGCTTCCTGCACGCAGGAGAGAAATCACTACGATGACGAATGATGTCAGCAGGTCCTCACCAGAGAGCTCATCGAATACGTATCCCTTTCTCTAAACTAGACCTGAAGTACAGATTTTCAAACTAAATTTGGCTCCAGCAGTCAATCAGAGATTGTCAAATAAGTTGCAGAGAAGCTGGTCACATCATTTACTAGTTACGGTCTTAAAACCTGCTCCTGCTCTTAGTATAAGTTTTAATTTGGGGCCACAGTCCTTATTTCTGTTTCTGCTACGCTCATTGCTCTTTTCGTCTCTGCCTTTCCAGAACGAAGAAGATGCAAGAGCAGGAAAAAAACTTCACTTTAAATATTTTAATAATATTTCATTATTAATCAAATCATCCAATTTAAGAATGGCTTTAGACTTCAAAAATAATTGTTTTGTCATATATAGCTAAAAAAAATCATTCATCTTTCTATAGGATTTTAGATATGCCAAAGTTCAAATATTATTACTTGGTCATACCTGCAGTAAGAAATGAATAGCATTAAAATTTTCTCTATACACATATAAACCAGGGGTCTTAAAGCAATTTATGGCAGGGAAAAAAAACTTTAAGAAAGCAGTTTGTCAACACTGATAAGCTAGAAGCACTATACTGCAGAACTGAAAGAAAGGAAACTAAGGGAGAGATTTTTTAAAAAAAGATAATAGTGACAGAAAAAGAAGTTTAACTAATATGCAAATAAGGCTTTAAGACATCTTTTTAAAGAACTGACAATCAGTACCTTTTTAAATTTTCCTTGTCGTTTTGCTGCAGACTGCCCCTGGGAGTTAGAACAACATTCTGTAAGAAATCATGCGTAATCTACACAGGATGGAGATACCACCTCTGTCTATTTTTCTGCCAGTTTCCGTCCCACCTGTATGGGTCACAGTACTTAGAAGGGTCAGGTCTGTCATCAAAATGGCAGGCTTTTAAAGAAAGCAATACTGCCACTTTCATTTTTTTTTTTTAAATAAAAATGCACTCAAATGTGTTATTCCTAAGGGTCAATGTTTTTCAGCTTTTTATTTCAAAAGTTTGTAGAGCAAAATTCATTAGTTATCCAAACAGTTCTGAAAACATTAAATTTAGGTGACGGTCCGCAGAGTCAGATTTTCAAGGCTGTCACAACGATCACACACGCCCACGCGCCAGAAACAGCATCGTTCGAGGGAACTGGGAACGTCAGAGAGGGGCAAGAGGAACAGTTACCTTCGCAGCTGCCAGAACCACAAGAAACGCACCATGGCTGAGATCCGATGAAATAAACAACGTGTTGGGAATTACATTTAACTCTGTAGCTTTAGGTTTTCTCAAGAAAATCTACCCTGGTAAGTAAGAACTATAGTCAATCCCACCTGTTTATAACTTAATTTCACAACTGCCTCTTAAAGAATGCAGCCAGGAAGCACTATCTCTGAATTGCTAAAAGCATACTTCTAATAACAATGCGCTTCTTCTGTCTTACTCATCACAGGCAGTGGACACTTCAGAAGTTACCTGGATGAGAAGCCTCACTGTTGAAGCCCCATAGCAGAGGCAGCAATATTTCCCATAGCAGAAAATGAAACCTACTTAAAAGGACCTAGACCAGGACTTCTTAAATCAGTGCATCTATGAATTCCAGTAACTACTGATTCACTTCACATTCTACTAAGGCTATATTATACTGAAGTACTTATAACTTTTACTAAAGTACATATAAGTAAATAGTACAGACTGAAATGAGACTCAAGAAATATCAGGGCAAACGACTTGTTCTAAGCACAAAAGTCCTACGTGATGACGCTCCTATGACAGCTAATAAACCATCTTTGGTTCAACAGTGGTAAGACATGAGAATACTTGTTGAGATGTTTGAGCTCTATTCATTTTGATAACAGCACTTATAAATTCCAGAATTAGGTGGTGGACTTACTTTGTAAGAACTAATGCTAAAGAGAAATGCAAAACTATAAGAATGACAACTTTTACTGGCATTGAGCTAAAATGACATTATGACAGAGGGTGACAGATGTATATAAACACTGTTCTCACAATAAATTTGTAATGAAAACAGTTGGAAAAACTAAAACAGGTACTATCAAACCATAACAATTATCTCTAAAATATAACAACCAGAAACATGTTTTTAACAAAAAGCACAATTTTGAAACTATAAAATAAACCTTAATGCCAAAAGAAATAACTACCTTGTAGATAACTACACAAAATTCCAATAAGAGAAAGATCTGTACAAGTAAAAAATACTGTTTATTAGTAGTAATTGTCCTGACTGTTTTTTTTAGAAGTCACCCAAGAAGATCTGATTTATTCCTATATCCACAATATTACGTTAGTTAAAACTCTATAAATTCTCTAATTTTAAAAACATCCCATTCACTTAAGCCAAGTTTGATCTGGATCTACATATTTCATGGGAAGTTCAAGTATATTAGCTGTGCAAGGCAGAACAGGTTCAAGGCCCAAGTACTTAGGCTTGGGAAAAAGAATACTAAATATATAAAAATACAACCAAATATTAATTGACCTTTACTAGCAACTTGGGGGAAAAAAACTATTAAATTTCTTTTTCCAGAGAGATCTTCTCTTTTACTCATTCTGAAATGTAAATTAATTTCCATTTTTAAGGAAATGGAAATTTTGGAACAGGCACTTTCAGTGTAAAAAAAAAAAAAACCTAATACTTACAGCTTTCTTTCCGAGTTCAGTCTTTGACAACGTTAATGATCCTGCAAGGTAGCATCCAGGTCCTGCCCCTTTAGGTATTCTAAGAAGAAGATTCAAAAGAGGAGAGAAAAGGAACAATAAAGAAAGTTTCACAAAGAGAATTAGGGGGAAAAACATCAAAACAATTGCATTCTGAAATAATTTCCGTAGCTAAGATTTCAAAAACCAAAGGGAGAAATAACCTTAGTCTAAAATGGCAAATGACAACACAGTATAAGTGTAGCCTAATATTATAAACTAGCATTTAAAGATTACAGAGTATAAGATGGATAGTGAGTGTTAAGCAATGTTATCACTTACTTGTCGTCAGGTAAGGAAGTAACAAAGAATGGCTGGTTATATTTGGGTGGTAATGTCAAGTTACTTGATTTCTTCTTTCCTAGAAGTGCAAGACTATGATTTTCATGAATATCTAAGCTCAAGGTATTAGATAACCTATGAGAAACAATAAATGGAAGATCTTTAAGACGTTCCAAATCACTGATCTGCTCATGCCGAATCTGCAGTCGAATTGTATAATCTCCTTTCTCCAGTTTCAAAGAATACTATAAAAGAAAAACAACATTTGGGAAAGGTAAGGTTTAGCCACATGAACGAAAATTACAGTAAGAGGATAAACAGTTAAGAATTACCACTTACAGAGTGCTTACAGTATGTGAGGTACAATGCAAGTTACGACACACACATGACATGCACACAACGCCCCGACTGGACGTCAAAGTGAGCTGGCCAAGGTCACATCCAGAGCAGAGGATAAGGGAGCTGAAGGCAGCCAAGCCCTCAGCCCTCAGCCCTCCCACAACAACAGGCCACTCCTAGGCGCCCAGCTGAATCAGCATCCGCTCAAGACTGGAAAAGGCAACGATTTTCTAGTTCCTGGGTCTTCACGGGCACGGATAAAATGACACCAAGAATGAGCAAAACTGAGGTGCTGTGTAATATCTAAAACAGACACACACACGTGTTTGTATGCACATGACTGGTAACCTTTAGATCATAACCACCATGCCACCCCCTTTTATTGCAGACGGGAAAAACAGGGAGCCAGTGGGGACAAAGGAGTACAGATCTGCCACGCTCCATCCAGGCAACCTGCTCAAGAGGACGGAGTGCTGTATGCTGCAGCAGCAGTTTCTTCTGAGATTTTTTAAAGCAACAAAAGGAATGGCTGCAATAACCCAGTCTGTACTGAGGAGACGTGCCAGGGCCTGGATTTGAGGAAAAAAAGGAAACCATTCCTTGAATGACTAGCGGAAAACCCTGCGTAAATTATTTTTATTATTTAGCATAAAATTATAAAGGTTACAGGAAATAGCTCATTTCTTTGTCACAGTCTTTCAATCAGGGATAAGATTTCTATAAATTATATGATTAAAAGGTTTTTTTTCCTTCCAAATGACAGTGCCAGGCACAGTGCTTGGCATATAGTAAGTGCTCACTACACAGCTGACCAAGAAGAAACATATTTCAAAGTTCTAATAAACTGAAGACACTTGGCACTGTCATTGTGCTCTGGATCCAGTTCAGACCTGGGATCACTTCAAGGGGCTAACATATCCTGGATGATTTGCTTTCACCGTGCAGATAGGAGCAAGCACTGGGTAGGAAGGAGAAGTACTAAAAATAAAAAGCTCTGCTGGCCAGCATCTGTGAGCATCCTCCTGGCCCTCCTTTACCCCGAAGCCGGATTCAGCCCAACCGTGGGGCTGAAAAGCTGTCACGGTCCGACCTGCAACAGACAGCTGAGCTGCTAGCCGTGTGTCCAAGTACTAAACGCCCAACCACACTGGTGTTTAAAAAGCAGGCACGTTACCAGAGCAAGAATCCGGGCTTCATCAGCTCAAGAAACAGCTGTTAATTCTAAAAATCATACCTGATGAGGGTAAGCATCGCCGGAACCCATCTGTCTTTTGTTCTGGTCAAATATAATCCACAGCTGGCTGTCAAATTCTGATTCGTACAATAATTCACAAAGCAGGGGGCAGCTTGGAGTCACTTCCCCACTCTTGGGCTGTGGGGGGGGGGGGGGGGAAGAATGATTATTTGATGTGGTTTATATGATTTCTAATGTAGACCTGTAATATTGCTATTGATCAGACTTTTACATTAAAAGTATTAAAAATAGTTTCTTGCAGTAACCAATTTCAAAAATGCAGAACACATCCAGGATTTCGGGACTAATAAAAGGTACTTCTCTTACAAGGTTTAAAAAACACAAACCTAGCTAATTGTATTCATTACTAAAGCAATACCTATTCTTCAGGACCTCTAATTAACTGTTTTTTTTTAATAAAACTAAAAATTTCTTTATAAAGTTGAAATTAGACAATCCACTGAAATCAATTATGTCCCCAACAGTAATTCATATTATGCTTCAATAAGAGTTTACTAAAATCTTACTGATCCTCCATAAACTTCGATCTGATTTTTATGCCCATCTTAACTACCTTTACTACCCATTCAACCTAGGAGCTATTCTGATGTCTCACTGTGCCAACACCTGCTTCACAGAGAGCAATCAGGCCTGGTTCCATAATCAGAAGGCATCTGGCTTTGACAAGACATCAAACCAGTGGACAGGTATCAGAGAATAGGCAGGTGTCAGTGATTACAAAAACTAAGGCTCAAAGGCCAGGTCACCACTAAATTAGAATCTGTGACTTCAGATCTGAATGGTACTTAGATCGTTCTATATCATAATTTCCCAAAGAATAATTCTAAATTAACCAGGGTTAATTACTTGTTTCTATTTCATATATATGTATGTCTCACACACACACACACACACACACTCTGAATACACTGTCCTTCCATTTCTGATTTTATGATTCATAAAACACAAGAGTTCTTTGTAAGGGTATACTTGGTTACACAAACACTTACTTGATGAAAGTTGTAAGTCAGGATCATCTCATAAAGTTGACGATTATTTGGCAGAACATCCCTTGATCCTAAAGGTTTTGTTTTTGCACTGAGTGGGCTGTAATCAGACAATTGCATAAGAGTTCATTGAAATGAGAGAAAACTATAATCAGCAAAATCTATAACGTATCACAATAATGACAAATGAGCATTCCTAGATGCTGTCCTTTTCCGTGTATTTTGTAATATTTTTATCATTAACTTATATAATTCTTTACTGACTGAACCATAGCAATACACACAGTTACATTTTGCAGTATTACAAAGGTAATCTTCTCATGATAAAAACATTTTCAACCATCAACTGACAGTCTCAACAGAATCAGATGCCGGGACTAGGTGACAATTCCTCACAGTGCTGAAGGACAGGGTCTGACCGCAGACAGCCCTGCCCTCATCACGGGATGGGTCCTGCCAGGTGCCACAGCAAGGGCTCTAGGTACATGTTACTTAAAGCCAGAAGCTGCTGTTGCGGCTGCCTCTCAGAGACCCACCAGGTTCCCTGGGCTGGAAAGTCATGAACTGAATTTTCACGTCCAGCATTCACATGATTAAAAATAAAAGAGACCCTTTCCAAAGAGTGAAGAGACGCCCATCCCCCCACCCCCATCACACTGATACCCAACATTTGCAGCCCCAAAACATTGAAGATACCGCAGTGTTTGGACCCAGCTCTTCAAAGTTATGCAGGGAGCCAGATCTTCATATTTCAAGGAGGACTGAACATCAAAACGGTTGATTCCTTCTGATGCATGCTACAAAGGATATTTATCAAATTAGTTTCTCAAACTCTACTGAAAACAAACTGCATTTTTAAACAATACTTGGACCTAAATGTGTCAAACACAATGTTTATAAGCACCCATGAACGAAGACTATTGTTATTTCCAGAACCATAGATAATCTCCCCATTAAAATGTAAACCCAACCATTGAAATTATTTCACAATAACACAAATAACTGACATTAAAAATGATGGAAATGTGGAACTTACAATGTTTAACTGAGGAGCAGTACATACTATCCCATGAAAAGAAATGGTATAATCAATATTGACATCACTAAGACTTGCCCACCAACGAGCAATACAAAACTCAATTGCTTTCCCACCCTGCAAAGAAAAATGAAATTATCAATGTGTAAATTACAAAACATAAATAGGTGTTTCAAAGCAGTTCTATGCTTTCAAACTTTTTCTATTTGTACAGCAGGAAAATTCAAAGAAACTTATCATTAGCTATGCTTGAAGTTACACCAATCTCAGTTGCTGAGACAGACTGCAGGTATTTAAATACACAGTTATTTACTCATAATCCTAAACCGCTTGTCGTAAGAGGTCTGAGGCAGCTTCTGAAGTACATGTAATAAAATAATGGTGAAAACAAACTGGAATAAAAACTTGGGACCAAAGGAAAAATAATTAAGAACAATGACAAGAGAAGGGGTATGACAACTCTGTGAGGCATATTCAATAGCCACAGCTGAGTTCTGGGCTCAAGAGCTGCCTGGCAACCAAAGCCAAATGAAATTATGGTCCCTCACATGTTTCTTCCTATTAAAAAAAGTAAAAACAAAAGCTGTTCTTTGAGCACTGAGTTTTAAATTAAGTTTTCTAGTAATCAGTGTATTAGAAAGTTTAAAGTGAACCATATTACTCTATAACACATACAAGGACACAAGTCAAAGTTATCAGAAACATAAGCGATACAGGAAAGATGAGGCAGCCATCTGAAAACACTGAGTAGCAAGTTCAAGAAAGAACATCAGTGCGTTCACCTTCTAGAAGGAAGGACTAGGCACCATTTCTAACACTACAGATACGCCTGGAGAGCTGCCAGGCTAATCTGTAGGCAGGAGCAGCAGTTTCACCTACAAAGCAAATTAACCTCATGGATTCTTAGCAACAGGGCATTAATAAAATAACTAAAATAAGTAGAAAACACGTAGAAAAGTCTTAAACATGGAAATAATCTACTGTACGATGAGGAGACAATCTCAACCAGGGTCCACTTTGTGAGGCGTCAGCATCTGGCAGACCAGCACTTTCCTAAGAGATTAACATTTACCTCAACTTGGTTGCAAGTATCCTAGTAAGACGACCTATCTTTCCCCATTATTCAGCATTAATAAAATATACAGTCCCAATGTGCTCTGAATACAAACTATAAAATCAAATTCAAATTCAAGTACTTAGTCTTAGCCCACACCCAGAACGAAAGGAAACTATTTCAGGATTCCAGACTGTTAATTAACACTTACCAAGACAGGAAAGGATTCAGTCAGCATTCCTTTCTCTGGAAGGGAACAAAACTTATAGAACTCATGACTTCGATAGGCTCTCTGCTTCACAAGCTGCACTGCGTGAAGAACAAACTTGGCAGACACCTCAGAAGAACAGGAGCACACCATAACCTCTACAACGAGAGGCAAGAAGCAACATTTTAACTGACGAGATTTAAAATGGACACAAAATGGCTTTCATAGTGCCTACTTAGGGGGAAATACTATATCAAGAGAATGAAATGGTATATTCAAATGAAATCTGCTATTTCTTTAAAAACAATGAACTGACCGAGTATTAATAAAGATGAGAGGGTAGAAAATTTAGCTATGGAAAATAAATAAATCAGGACTAAAATAAGCAACCGCTATGCTGCAAACAGCAGGAAACAGCAAGCTGTCCACAGATGGACACACAATTATCCTAATCAGGTAATTTTTAAAATCCCTCCCTTCTCTGTTACTAAGTTCAACCTTTCCTCTTGCTTCAGCTAAAAACCAATCAATTCTTGGTAAAGAGGATTTTAATTTTAGAAACCTCTATTTGTTAGCATGCCTAAGTCCCATTAGTATCCATTTATCCAACTTCACTGATAACTTTTCCTAGTCTCTCAATCTTGGTTTATCTGCACTGTTTGCTTCTGGAAAGTATGACTATCAGGACTACATATGCTTAGCTGTGCTCTGCGGCGGAGCTGGACATGAGCCAGGATCACCGTGAAGCCAGGTCAGCAGCTTAGCTTGCGAATACCTGGCCCTGAGACAAGGAACCGAAGCAAGGCTTAATTCTCTGCTTCACAAGATCAAGTGGGCACAGGGCTCTGGGAACCTAATCACTTGCTAAGAATACAGAATCTAGTGTTATGACAATATGTCAAAGTATTTGAAATAGGAATCATCTGTAGGGCATTTCTTTTTTTTCCCTGCTTTGACCCTTTTCCCCCCCAGTTTTATTGAGAAACAACTGACATATAATATTTTCAAGTTCAGGGTGTACAACGTGATGATTTGACGAATATGTATATGTTATGAAACAATCATCACAAAAAGGTTAGCTAACACATACATCACTTCATATAGGTACCAATGTTTTTTGGTGGAGAGAACATCTAAGATCTACCGTCTTAGCAAATTTCAAGTATACAACCGAGTATTATTAAGTACAGTCACCATGCTGGACATTAGATCCCTCAAACTTTTCCATTTTATAACAAAGTCTGTGCCCTTGACCAACGTCTCTTCCACCCCCTCCACCTCCCACAGTATATATCTAATCAAAGACTGCTAAATGCTCTGAGCTACTTCTATTCTGGATGATCTGATCAATTCTTATTAAAAACAAAAAACAAACACACAAAAAAACCAAAGAACTAATTATTTTCAATACCCAACCTAAACAAATCATAATTAGGGCATTATAATCACTGACATCTACCAGTAAACAGACATCATGTTCAATATGAATTAACTATAGATCTTTATTCTTTGGTATGATTAGCACACGTTTTATTAGAGTTAGATGTTACACAACCATTGGGCCTATGTGAGTGGAAGCCCTGAGTTGTACCACGATGCAACTCTGACTCTGATCGCGAATGGAGAAGGCATTATTCTGAACCAAATTAAAATCCTAACTATTAAAACATCTTAAGATAGCCTAGATCAGCGGTCCCCAACCTTTCTGGCACCAGGGACCAGTTCCGTGGAAGGCAATTTCTCCATGGACTTGGGGTGGGGGGGAGTGTTGGTTGGGGATGGACGGTTCAGGCGGTGATGCGAGCAGATGGCGGGCGATGGGGGGCGGCAGATGAAGCTCCGCTGGCTCGCCCGCCGCCCACCTCCTGCTGTGCGGCCCGCTTCTTAACGGGCCCCGGACCGGTACGGGTCCGCAGCCCAGGGGTTGGAGACCCCTGGCCTAGATATATGACTGACATATGAACCAATGCAAAATAGAACTAGATCTTTAAAAAGGTTTGAACCTAACAGCAAATCTACAGTGCCAGACACCTATTACTGTTGTGACAAAAGTCTACTGCAGGTATATGAACTTTATATGGTCATAACCAGAGCAGAGATGAATGCACATAAAGGTAAATGGGCAAGACAAGACATTAATTTTACTCACCAGCCCACGTTGCACCCTCAGGAACCTCAATAAAATGCCTTCGAATTTGACCAGGTTTAAAATGTACATCTGTCAAGGCTAGATCATAATGGGTTGATTCATTTACTCTGAAAATTAATAAAAATGATTAAACATGACACTCTCATTAAAAAAGCTTTATATTATAAGCCCACTGGTACTCTAGATTTCAACAGTTCATGAGAAATGAACACAGGGAGTTAAAAGCTGGTAACAAAACAGTATGCACAATGTCATCTCAGTTTTGCAACATGTTAGCAGAGATACACTGTGGAGATGCTTTTTCTGCTTTTTACTTGTTTGCTTTATAATTTGTCTGAAGTCAGACACACAGCTCCCTCTTTTTTGGTTAAAGGAATTCTACAACATTCACAGGATTTTCCAGTTACCAGAATCTGGACTATTGTGAGTCCAAAATATTAAAATCAAAGGCAATGTTTTGTGCCACTGATACTGCCTTATAGTTGAGACTGATATTAAATTTAACCTCTTTCGTAGCTTCAAAATGCACCCATGCCATAAATGACACAGTAAAGAAGAGAAAGTACTTTCATAGAGTTTTTGTAAGGGATTAGTGAAACATAAAGGTCAAATGTATAATTACCCAACCCAGAAACCTAAAGTACATACTAAGGACAAACTCTAGTCAGTATGACAAACATTTAATGAGTGCCTACTATACCTGAGGCACTGCTATTAGGTGCTACAATTACAACAATGAATATAATGTTTTCCTTTTCCCCAGCCAATCTAGCGGGGACGGAAAACCCAACAGGGACGTTGAACGTAATATTCTCTGGGGAGGCAGGAAGCGTTAGTGGAAAAGATGCAAGGTTCCTGGTTCACGAGGAGCGGTCAGGGAAAGCTTCCTGAAGCACATGAGGTCTCAGCCCACTCCTGAATCTTGTACATTACCTTGTTGAAGTTCCTACGGGACTTCTAGGGAATGTGTGGCTGAGAATTTAACTGTTCCGCAATTTTTTCACGTGTGTGTCACTTGTTACCTCCTCAATTTCATCCTATGTTTCATATGGGCTGAGACCTACTGCATATTAAACATTACTGTGCAACTAACTCAATAGAAGCTGTTAACTCAGAGTTCTCTATTGTTTCCAGTACTCTCATCTCCATCTTGCCTTTCATGTACTGAATAATTTGTTTCGTACATTCTGTACAATGGGCTCCATATGGGGTCACGTAAGATGCAGTCCCTGTGTCTTCCGTGGGCTCACAGTCAAATGCGGTGAATTAAAAATGACAACACACTAGCTAAAGTCTGTACCACAGGCAAGTGAAAAGTGCCATGAAGCGGCAGGGAGGGACTCCCTTCACCCGGAGATGACCAAGAACACACCTGGTCATTAAGTTAAGGGACAGGAAACTGAAGCAAAGAAATCAGCTGTGCAAATGCACCCGTCCTGAGGAAACTGGGGGGGTCAGCATTGGTGAGCTCGTGGAAACATGTAATTTGGTGATGGAGCCGCGGGAAACACTGGCTGTGAAGGGCCACTGTTTGCTATTTTAAGCAGCACGATCCTTGGGCGTGCCGCTGAGGTACTTTATACAGCAAGCAGTGTGATCAGTCCTGAGTTCCTTCGTTCTGGGGTAGAAGACAAGATGGAAAGGGAAGAGTCTGGAAACGGCACTGGAAAAGCGGAAGAACGAGGAGATAATGGTAATCCCAGAGATAAGGGGGGAATCTGGGCCGCGGGTGGGAGGGGACAAAGTCACTGTCAAACACTGCCGAGGCATCAGGCCGGATGAAGGCTAATACAACCTCTGAATCAGGTGTAAGGAGGGCAGGTGACAGATGCTGTCAGTTATCCTCACTGTGAACAAGGAACACCGTGACTGACTACGCACCACCTTGAACGTTAAGCAAGGAACAGAACCAAAACCTAGTCACCTGGTTCTGGCCTATGGGTCCTTTAAAAGTTCACCCCATTTCCATAAACAGCCATTACATAATTACACGTAACAGCAAGCTATCGGTAACTGGGCACTTACTTTGCTGCAATAACTGCAGTGATTGGGACTCTGAACAGAGGACCTGCGTTAGGCGATGCTATATCATAGCCACATACCTTGAAAAAGGAATAAGTGTCAGTATCCATAAACAGACTTTTTAAAAAGAGAAAATAAAAGAAAAAAAGGGTGAATCTACTCAGCGAATAAATTAATCTAAGATTAAAATGTAAAGGTCCTAAGTACAAGTTGGCATCAATTTTCTGATGTCAGGTCAAATAATTAATGGCAAACAGCCTGGACAAATACACCCATGACAACCCTTGACTTACACTAATGGGGAAATGGACTGCTACACAAAGACTTCTACACATTTTAAAGACTAAAGAAAGTAAAAATGAAGATATCCCAATAAATACCTCTGTATAATGCAATCCTTCTCTTAAGCCCCTGGGATCCACACGTATGTTTATGTGTCTGCACTGATTCATGAGTTCCAAATGGCTGGGACACTGAACCCATGATGAATTCGAAGTTAAAGCTAAATGAAGCTGAAGGGATATTTTCTCAGAGTTTTCTGGCGTTAAAAAGACCAAAAAGTAAAGATTAGTTATTTTTTCCTTTTCTTCCATTTTAAAACGTTCTGTCGTCTGTCAAGAAAATTCCACAGATACATGTGGTTGGCTGTAAAATCCAGTAGGCACGGGCTCCCGAAACACAGCTTACATAAAAGAGCCACAGAACCTCCCTCACATTTATTTTAGGATGCTCGGAATCCATTCATGTGTTCACTCAGCATGGCTGGCTACAACCTGAACACAAACCATTTTAGTGAATATTTTTCATTACTGCATACAGTTAACAGAATCTGACTAAGAGAAAAGACTCCTAAGTTTACAGTGATGACAATTTTGTTCACAGTCGTTGGGCTGGGGTTCTGCCTGGCTGCTTCTGCTTCCCATTCTCCAACCAAAAACTCTTACACCCAAGTAGTAAAAGTGGGAAAGAAAAGGAATTTGATGCTTTACTATCCACAATTTAATAAAAGCTCCAGGTCCCTAAAGGCCCACGCTACTGTTTTTCTGGTAGACACACTGCCAACCGAACTGCCATTGTATCAGGATCCCTAATTGCCATCAGTGTCCCCTACACCTCTATGAAATACAAATTAATAACATTGTCAATTCCTGTCTTCTCTTTAGAACATTAGCCTAAACAGCATTTTCTCTATTGTGGTACAATTCATTCAAAGCATAAATGTGAGCACATCAGCTTACTGTCCGGTTATTACTCACCAGTATTTTCTGGAAATACAGGTTCAATGCCAACACCGTGATCTGAAGGTGCAGCCACCTGAACAGGATCTCGGAGGTAGATGCCACGGTTATTTCCAACAGTAACAGTGAAACCTAACTTATTAGCAAATGATGTATTCTGAACGAGGTAGTCATAGGCTTTATCAACCTAATTAAGAGAATACAAACAGTAAGATATATACAGTTGGGTCAAGAAAGTACTTTATTGCAGATCCCCAATTTCTTTTCCATTGTAGCAAAGTACAAGCAAAAAGTCAGTTTCTCCATCCGCCTTTCTGACCTACACGGAAACCCCATTTAGGAGGACAATTCTACCTCACTGGACAAAACACTGGTCTAGCCACTGGACTCGCCTTCCACTCCACCCTCTTTACTCCCAAGTGACGAAGCTAGGAAACCTCCACATGCCATTACGACTGGCCGGCTTCCGCCCTCTGCTGCTCTGCCGTGAACTCCACCCTCTACATGTCCTATGTCTATTATGTTTCTCCACCTTAGCCTCACAAATCTGTCTTAAGTACAAAATTTGTTTTCAGACCCTCTGCTTACAGTTCAGAGACTACTCTGGCATATAATCAATTAGAAAAACTCAATCATCATTATAATAGGAGTATTATCCAGTAATCACTAAAATATTATCCTGCTGATTTACAACCCGTTTTTTTCGTACAAACGACAATACCTGAATAATACCATGTCCTTGGGCAAACACTTCTATATTGTCAGCCTTCACTGCAGTGTTTTCGAGAGCTCTTCTGACTGAATGAACCGTGTAGTTAACATTATTAGCTTTCAGACCTAAAAGCCAAAAACAGAAAACAAGAAAGTAGTGTCCATCAGTTGAGCTGGTTACTTGAAACACTCTCTGCTCACTAGTATGGATAGCGCGTACATCCTCTGGTTTTAACGTCTTGTGCTTCAACACTCACTTTCAAATCTTTTTTTATTTAAAAAAAAAACAAAAAACTGACAAACAGTCTGACTCAAGCTGCTTGTGTTAACGCAAAGACTTCATTCAACGAAAATTCCTGTGTGCCCACTTGGCAGCGGCATGAACACGGGCTCTGCACTGGGAATGTGAACGTCTGAGCAAAAAGTACCAAAAGGCATTCGAATGACACCTTCCTTAAACTACTGCTGGTCAAACAACATGGTCACTGGCACAAGGTCTCAACCCGGGTGCACATTATAAACACCAAGGGTACTGGAAGGAGCCAGAAAGATGCTGAGGTCCCGATGCAATTAAATCAGCACCTTTGAGACTGGATCCCAGGCATGGCCACTGATTAGAAGCTTCCCTGGCAATGCCAGGGAGCAGCAAGGCTGGGGCTGACTGTCCTCTGGGAAGGATGTGGAGGCCGCCAAGCTGTCCACCTTCTGATAACAACTGCTGTTAGAGGCGCAAGATGAGTAAGAGCGCACTCCTGTCCCCTCCAGAACTGAACACGCAGACATTTACGAGAGTAAGCCCTAATCAAAACAAACATGGGAACGCTACGGCGCTCTGAGAGCAAATCAAGAAGGTGACCGTTGTGTCAGTGAGAATCCACGAAAGGGTGATGCCCATGGGAACAGATACGTGAGTCGGTATCCCTAGTAGTGTCTATCAGAGGAGACACAGGGAACACACAGGCCAAGACACGGCAGAAAGGAGCTCCAGGCAAAGAGAGCAGCGTGCCACAGACAAGAGGCGCGAGCGATCCTGAGGTACTCGGCAAGGTTGAACAGGACCAGGACTGTGGGTGGAGAGCCTGGGATCTGACCAGAGGGATGCTGCTGGGGAGGGGTCTTCAGGCCCGCCGGGCTGACCGGACGCTGAGCCCTGGTCAGGGCTGACGCCCCCCGTCCAACACCACAGCAGCCTCTCGCACGCCAGCCTAGCGCCCCGTCGGCTTCGCTGGCTCCGCGCCGATATTCACTGTCTTCTTACGTGTAACAGTAACCATTTTTTATTTTGTTCACAGTCTGTTTCTCCTCCAACTTTAACATCAACTCCACACAGACAGGTATTTTTAATGCTCTGTTCACTAATTTAGCCCCAGAGCTAAAATAATGCTTAAGAGTCATTAACAGCCAATGAATATGCTTGCTGAATGAATATACATCCAAATCACGATCATCACATCAACTATTCTCCACCTTAAACTTTACTCTGGGCCAGGACATTCCCAGTTGTACCACATTTTCTCACCCTGAGAAATTCAGGAATTAAAAATATCTGCCTGAAATAAGAGAAATTTATTCAATTACTTTTCACGGCCACAATCTGACTTTATTTTAAGCTATGAACATGAAATTGTCTAGATACTTCACACCTACTTAACTAAGCTTATACATAAATCATGCATTTTAGAACCAGGACCAAGATGAAGTATAAATGATACTTTTAAAATCCATTTTATCATGTTACTTCTATCTCATTAAGAAAAGTAATGAAACTGTGGCTGAAGTACACGCAGAATAGCCAACAACTCACTGTCGCTTCACTGGGAAATTGAGCAACGGTAGTAAGGTGAGCAATGTCATTACCTGACAGAATCAAGGCGATGCCTCCACACGCGTTGGGAGAAGACATAGACGTCCCGTTCATGAGCTGAGTTCCACGCAGCGTCCAGTTAGGAACAGAGGCTATGGCGCCTCCTGGGGCGCTGATGCTCACTCCAAGGGCCCCATCAGCACTGAACGAAAGCAGTTAAGAGTCTGCTTACGACGGTGGACACTGGATAAACAGGGCCTTTGTAGAAAGGCCACTGGCCAAATAAATTACAGTACAACACACGAACTATCCGCAGTCACGGCTACTTCACTATTACGCAGCAGTTCTTTCCCTCATAAGTGGACAAAATGTCTGTGTGTGTGCGTATCTGGGCTTACACGTGGCAGGCCATAGTATCAAGTATGTTTTATAGAAGGACAGTAAATGAGGGTCGCTGCTCAGACGCCTGATGAATGTACTTTTCGCGTCTGTAATAAGCAGAGGCACCCTCTTGTCTACAAAGTCTAAAATAGCGCTGTCCAGGAGAAGCATGTGGGACACACATGGCATTTAAAGTTTTCTAAAAGCCATATTTAAAAAAAGCTAACAAAAAGATGGTTTACTTAATTTTAGTAACGTATAAAATATTATAATTTCAACATGAAATTGATAGGAAAAAATGAGTTAATTTACATTCTTTTTTGTACCAAGTTTGCAAATCTGGTGTTCATTTCATACTTGCAGCACAGCTCAGTTCAGACTCTCATGTGACCAGTGGCTGCCATGCTGGACTCGAGCCAACGGGGTCTGCTGGGTTAAAGCCCATAGAGTTCACCATCGCATCGTCACCAAACACCTGCTCAACAACTATCGTTGTTCCTGGCTAGGAATATTGGGGCTATTTGGTTTCACATTCTAAAAGAGAACTGAAAGCAATGCAAACAACTCCTGTAACGGGTTGGTAGCAGCCCTCCTAGTGACTATCCTAAAACAAATATTATTGGGTAAATATCTGTTGACCTGTAAAGATGTTCTCACTGTATTACCGAGTGACAAAAGTAGGTCATAAAAGAGCCTGAGTCGCGTGTGCTTCCACTTACGCACACGGTAATGACTAAAAAGATGTTCTTCGAAATCTGACCCATACATACGACAGACGATGAGGTTTAGGGTGATTCCCACTTTTCTCTCTGCACTATGTTGTCTACCAATGTTTGCACTGAACCTTTATATCTTGTAACTGGAACAAATAACTGGGAAGACTCATGAATTCTGACTACTTCCTTACTCTCTATTAATTTTCCACTAGTCTGTTAAAGTGGCTGATCATAAAGCATTTCTGGTGTTGGAAATAGTGTTCTAAAAATAGGTTCCATAAAACATAAATAAAACTTTCACTGAAATAAAAAAATAAAATTTTCCTTATATAAACCTTACATATTCTTAGTGAAGGATTGTAGACATGGGCGTAAAATTTATAACAGAATAGTTATGTCATACATCTAACAATGAAATAACTGTAATTTATTTCTTTAATTACCTGTTTCCCTAAAACGAGATTGTTAATCAAAATGAAAATGCAAAAACCAACAGAAAGAATCGGTAAAATGACCAAAACTCTACCCCTCCCCACCATGCAGTTTAACAAAATATTTGTAATAGTCCCATGTACTACTCTCAACCTACCTGGGGCCTCTAGAAGACCACGTGTACTGATTTGCAGGTAATTTCTCTCTCAGAGAATACTCGGCAACCATCATATCAGGAGAAACGTAGGCACCAACACCTGTGGAGTGGATCTGGTCATTAACAAAAGGACACAAGACAGGGATCCTAATTCTAAACCCACTGCTCCCTCGGCTGTGTGACCCTGGTAAATTGCCTACTCTCCCGATACCACAGTTCTTTCTCACAAAATGGAAAGATAAGAAAATTTAATAACCAAGGCAAGTTTACTACATGCCAGATGTTACACTAGGTGGTATGCTTTTGTATATAAAAATACCTTCCAGGATTATTATGTGGATTAAATATAATAATGTATCTAAAAGCATATCTATGTGTGAAAGAGAAATGTGTTTCAAATTTTAAAAATATAACTTTAGAAAGATAAGGAATCAGTTGATTGGTCTTCATTTTTAAATGACCACAAAAATGGCTGTAGTAAATAACAAGCATATAACATGCTACATACAGTCTTTTATTATTATATATTTTTTTTGTGGTACGCGGGCCTCTCACTGTTGTGGCCTCTCCCGCTGCGGAGCACAGGCTCTGGATGGGCAGGCTCAGCGGCCATGGCTCACGGGCCCAGCCGCTCCGCGGCATGTGGGATCTTCCCGGACTGGGGCACGAACTCGTGTCCCCTGCGTCGGCAGGCGGACTCTCAACCACTGCGCCACCAGGGAAGCCCTACATACAATCTTTTACATAAATGTGCAGATGCAAACTAGTTAGACTCTGCAATCACAGAACACAGAGATCAAACTCAGTTCCTTCATTCTAGAAATTTGGAAGCAGAGCATAGAGAGATTAAAAAAATTTACTAAAGGAAATGACCGGCAGAGACAAGACTTAGAATCGAAGCCTACCAGCGCCTCATTCTTCTTTACAACACACACATCTTCAGAGCAGAAGTCTAGATAAAATAGGTGAGTTAAGAGGACTCAGGTTAACGATGCTGCCACATAAAACTAATCGTTTTGTAAAATTTAGTATAAAATTTTCAGTGAAACTGGGGATAAAAAAATGACAAAATACTGAGCATTGTAGCAGTGCAGTGTATTGTGATCATTAGATACCTTTGAGATCTATTTTGTTTCATTTTAATTTGTGTACTTAAAAATATCTAGAGATCTGGAATACACAAGGGATGTATCACACTGGCAGGCACTGTTATCTTAACACGATTTAACAGAATTACTGAATCAAAAGGTTTCAAACTACAATAAAGGGGTCCAGTGGTAAAGAATCCACCTTGCAACACAGGGAACGCGGGTTCGATCCCTGGGAACTAAGATCCACGTGCCGCAGGGCAACTAAGCCCGTGTGCTACAACTACTGAGCCTGTGCACCTCAACTAGAGCCCATGTGCCGCAAACTACAGAGCCCACGTGCTCTGGAACCCGCATGGCACAACTAGAGAGAAGCCATGCGCCACAACGAAAAAGGTCGTGCATGCCTCAACGAAGATGCCAGGTGCCACAACAAAGACCTGATGCAGCCCCCGCAAAAAAACAAAACCAAATTATATAAAGCAAGCTACACCTTGCTTAAAATTTACAAGCTATAAATAAAAGCACGTCCTATAAACATAAGGTCACTGATATTTCAAAACAAAAACATTTTCAAAAGGACCAGTTTCTGTTCTAAGCTTTGATGCCCAAATTTTGTTGTGTGTCTATAACATCAATAATATCTTTACAACTATAATAACACTTATGATATATACATATCTGTTCAGTTACTGATGGATACGCCAGAAAAACTGTTTGGGACCAGTTTTTATAGTCATGCATCTAATCACAAATGTTAAGAGGTGTAAGCCTTATTTTGATCCCAAATTTAAAAATAAACCAAAAAACTTTAGGCCTCATTTACTATATAAGGGATCTCTCAATTCATCCTCCTCATTCATGATCTTAGTAAAAAAAATCAGGGCTGGGTTTCATGTTTTGTGGAGGGGGTGTTTTACACAAGGCGGCAGCTACTGTACTATAATGGAAGTTAATTTGATTATTTTCATATTATGACTGCAACTAATTTTGCACTCCTACAACTCCTGCTGACAGGCATTTTTTCCCGTTAGATTACAGCGAAACAACACTGCATCAGATCCTGAAGACCAAAGAGTGGGAAAAAGCCACATTCATAGAACAAATGTGATTCAACTGCTTTTCGCAATAATGAAGCTCCCTTCCTCTACATCTAAATCTTTCTGCATGTTCCAAGAGAAATTAAAAGAGGAAATGTGACTATAAATAAATTGCCCTACACAATAAATAAGTAGTGAAGCAAGTGTCTTTATTTATGCTGTTTACTTAGCCTGGAAAGCCCTTCCCTTGCTTATTTCTACCTATTAAAATCCTCATTCTCACACTGCTTTCAGAAAGCCTTGCCCAAATTCTCAAAGCAGAGGTAACTGCACATTTGTAATCCCACAGCCCTGGATCTGTACGGAATTCCAGTAAACCCCTTACTCCAGGCTGCTGTAGGGGAAATTCTAGATCAGAAAGTCCCTACTAGATTTCACTTTCCTAAGGATCTACTTAAGGCTCACAGTGTCTTGCATAGAGTAGAGATACAGTTAACATTGGATGAACTGAGGTTTTTTGCCTGCTTGTTTCTAAGTCTATTTCTAAAACAGGAAACTAACCTATCACACTTGATGTGGTTCCTCCTGGGCACCCAACTGTAGAAAGGCAGGGGCCGTTATTCCCAGCACTTGAAACATAAATTACGTTATGCTTCCACACAGCTTCACTAATTACTTCACATATTCTCCTGAAAGAGAGAGACAATTCCGCTGAACATATAAAACTGTCCCACTTTTCAAGAAATATATGACCATAATGTGAAAATATTTTCAAACATGGTGTATATGAAAAAACAAACCAAAACAAGGGTTCTAAGTAGCATAAGTAAGATGGTGGTCATGGATCAGGAGAGGTGCTTTAGAATCACTCAGGACATCCTCAAACTACAAGTGCTGAGCTCCTACGCCCACAGTGTTTATAACACCAAACTACGCTCAAACGCACGGTTAAGTAAATTTCGGCACATCCACCATTGGTGGAACACGATACAGCCATCCCAAGAGATACACCCTCACTGGGTTTTAGTGGAGGGAAGGAGTTAGGAGGCCCCAGGTTAAACATGGGGAAAATGCTAGATACAAAACTGAATATATGTGGGGAAAATAAACTACAAAAGGACCAAGAGCAAAGACTGAACCATTGGGCAGTGACTGGGTGGTGGGACAACAGGGGTCCACCTCCATCTACCACTTAAAGTATTCAGAAATGACTCCTTGGGAATCCACACACACAGTTGTGACAAGTGGCAAAGGTGAAAGTGGAAATAAGGCACTAAGAAGAACTTAAATGTAGGATTTAAAATATAAGAAATCTGGTTAGAGCTTGACAGCAAATAAGAAAAATGTACTGGTATTAATTAAAGGAGACAAAGTTAGACCACAAGGAAGAAAATGGGGTCAATATAAAAAAGGTAAAAGGGCCAAGGACACTCCAAAGTGATAAATGTGAAGGAAAGAACGCTAGGGAAAGAAGACTTTAAAAGAAGGAATGTTAAAGGAGAGAAAGAAATACACTGAGGTAATCAAGCTACTGAACCAAGAGAAAAAGGGGCGAGACTACCTTCATGGATGAAACAACTGAGAGAGAGGGTACTTGTGAGACATTCCTTTCCAGCCCCACAAGGGACTTAGTACCAGTGATCTGAGAAAATTAAGGTTTTTTTTTTTTTAACTTTTAAAAATTTTTATTTTTTATATTAACATAGAGTAAAATTGACTTTCTCTTTGGTGTACAGTTCTTCGAGATTTAACACATGTATAGCCTGTGCAACCACCACCATAAACACAGTAATAATTTTAGCACCTCATTAAAAAATCTCCCTGGTGTTATCTGTCCATTTGTAGTTACATGTTCCCTTCTAAGCCCTGGCAACCACTCATCATTCTTGATTCCAGTCATTGTGTCTTTTTCAGCATGTCACATAAATACAATCTTGAGATATACAAGACTGGGTGTATGTGGATGGTGGGTGTATGTGGATGGTGGGTGTATAGGGATGGTGGGTGTATGTGGATGGTGCGTGTATGTGGATGGTGTGGTGTATAGGGATGGTGGGTGTATGTGCATGGTGGGTGTATGTGGGTGGTGGGTGTATAGGGATGGTGTGGTGTATAGGGATGGTGGGTGTATAGGGATGGTGAGTGTATAGGGATGGTGGGTGTATGTGGATGGTGGGTGTATAGGGATGGTGGGTGTATGTGGATGGTGGGTGTATATGGATGGTGGGTGTACGGGGATGGTGGGTGTACGTGGATGGTGGGTGTATAGGGATGGTCTGGTGTATAGGGATGGTGGGTGAATGTGGATGGTGGGTGTATGTGGATGGTGGGTGTATAGGGATGGTGTGGTGTATGTGGATGGTGGGTGTATAGGGATGGTCTGGTGTATGTGGATGGTGTGGTGTATAGG
>NW_021703785.1:8587876-8588168 GCF_005190385.1 Monodon monoceros
ATATGGATGGTGTGGTGTAGATGGATGGTGGGTGCATGTGGATGGTGGGTGTATATGGATGGTGGGTGTACGTGGATGGTGGGTGTACGTGGATGGTGGGTGTATAGGGATGGTGGGTGTATGTGGATGGTGGGTGTATAGGGATGGTGGGTGCATGTGGATGGTGGGTGTATAGGGATGGTGGGTGTACAGGAATGGTGGGTGTATAGGGATTGTGGGTGTATATGGATGGTGGGTGTATGTGGATGGTGGGTGTATAGGGATGGTGGGTGTATAGGGATGGTCTGGTGTA
>NW_021703785.1:8588268-8701396 GCF_005190385.1 Monodon monoceros
TGGTGGGTGTATAGGGATGGTGGGTGTATAGGGATGGTGTGGTGGGGGAGTGGGGGAGAGGTGATCAATAAGTAAACACTCTAAATAAGGTAATTTCAAAGTTAGTACTATGAAGGACAAAGAGGTGAAGCAACATGAGGTCAAGGCTAAGCCAGTGGACTTGGCGGTGGACTTGGCGGCAGGAAGATCCTGATGGCACAGGCATGGGATGGGGCAGTGAGACATGCCCATGGAAAACAGTGAACATACGTAATAACTAAGTTTTGCTGGGAAAGTAAGTGAAGGCTGTGTGAAATGAAGAGGTTTTTTAGTAAGTTAATTTTAAAGCTAGCAGGTACTAGAGCATGTCTGTGTAGTAATGACAACCCAGGAAAGGCGAAGGGTGATGCTGGAGCAGTCTTTGAGGAAAGAGGAGATGAGAGCCAGATCGTAAGTGCCTGAGTGGCTTTCGATCCCGGCACTTCTTTCATTACAGAGCAAGGGAAGGCAGAAGGTTGGGTCAGACAGGTCACAGAAAGGGCATGGAGGTTCCCTCTGAGTGCTTCTGTTTTCTCTGGGAAAGAAAGACGTGAGGACATCAGCTGAGGAATGAAAGGGGAGGTCGCTGAAAGGCTCCAAGGAGAAAAGGAGGTGTAAAATGGCCGTCCAGGAGTGCAAGGGCACGTGCAGTATGACCAAAGACGACGCTGATGAACATCTCCGATTCGCGGTCCTAAACAAAGTATGACATCAGTGTGACCTCCACAGACCCGGGCAGATGAGTTGTGGGATCACTGAAGGATCTGCCAGGCTTCCACAAGTCTAGATTTTGTCAGGAAAGTACACCTGGAAGAGGTCAGGCTGCGTGTGGATGAGGAATTCTAGTGACAGATGGGCCCTCGGGTCCACCTGGCTGGCTAGGAGGGGAAAACTACATCAAAGATGTGACTGTGGGAATGGGGGCGGGGTTCTCAGAGACAGACAGTTATCATCCACCCACCGAGTCTGCTCTTTTTCAGTTGTGATATCCAATCCAGTTCTAAAAAGCATTCAATACTTTTCATCAGCTAAGCTTCTATGGCTGACAAGTGCCAAAGAACACTCACCCAGAATTTGGCCAGTGAGTTGCTTCTCCATAGCTGTAGTTGACAAGATCACACTTATGATTTATAACCTCTATCATCTATTGAAAAGATTAAGAGTCCAGTTTAGGCAGCCATTTATAGAAACAGATGAGCCAGTACAATAAAGGCATGGAATCCCATAGTTTCTTAACCAATTGTATTCCAATTCAAATCTAAATTTATAAGTTATTCTCAGGCATATGGTTGATAAACTTAAAAAAATGTAGGAGGGAGTCACAGAGTACAGGAAGTAGTCAATAAGAAACAAACTAGCATTTGCAGAGCGGAGCTGGGGAGAGGAAGGGGGATGGAATGGTTCTTATTAAAGTCTAAATTTGCTAAAGTAAAATATAATTCATATGTTAAAATGAAATGCAGAATAATAAATTCTTCTCACACTGACAGAGCAAGCTGGCTAAGAGGTCTTTTTAGTTTTTAAAGTAGCTCCAAACAGCTTCCTAAGGGATTTACTAGAAGTGAGAGTATAATGTAAATAATACTTTCATGGTTTCCAAAAAACTTTATCCTAATAATTTTCAATAAAAATATATAAATGAATTAAGCATTTTTGCTTTTAAAAACAAAGTCCTATACACCAAATACAGTTCCAATATTTTTTGTAAAGCCAGAGCACGATGATCATTAATCATTAGTCTTCGAAGTCAACAGCTCACAAACACTCACAGCTCTGATAAGGCCCGTGCCCGTTTCCATTGTGCTTAGTCTTGTATCACCAATCTTGATGGAAAGAATCTGAGCACCAGGAGCCACGCCATTCCGTTCAGGTTCTTCTGGAAAATGCCCGGCAGCTATACTGGCTACGTGTGTTCCGTGAGCTCCTAGAGGCAAAAAGGGGAGAAGATGACAAAACATCCTCAGAGACTCCAAGTTTTAACCATTAGATTCAATTTGCACATTATTAATCACAATAAAAGTCATAGAATAAAAATACAGTCTCATCTTAACATCTAACAGTGTATTATTATCTTAAGTCTCTTAACGATAATTCACAAAAAATGAATTACACACACTATTCTGCCATCCTGGATTCTACCCGTTTCACTGAGAGTGAAAATGTAAGTCACAAAGGTGAGAAAATATTTGCAACATATGTAACTGACAAAGAGCTTATATCCAGAACATAATCTTTCAAATTCAAAAGAAAAATGGGTAATACACTTGAAAAAGCATTTCCCAAAAGAGAATAACCAAATGGCAAATATATGTATGAAAAGATGTTTAACTCCATTAGTCACCCGGAAAATACAAACGAAAGCCACACTGAGATGCCTCTTACTACAGTTCTGAGCCTGACATGGCAACCGTGGGTGGGGCCATGCACTCACACTCTGCTGTGGGGCGCTAAGGGAGCAGCTGCTGTGAAGAGGAGCTCCGAGAGTCTTAAATAGGCAACCACCACACCCCACCAGTTCTCCCAGACACTGGTCAAATTAAACAAAAACATATTTCTACAAAGACCTGTACGCAACTGTTGAAACAATCCAAATGTGCATCAACAGATGAATGGATAAACAAACCATGGTGGATGCACATGACGAAACACTACTCAACAATAAGGAACAAGCTAGTTACAGTCACAATATGGATTCTGAAATAGGCAGGCAAAAAAAAATTTTTCTTCAATTCCATTTATATAAAATTCTAGAAAATGTAAAGTAATCTAGAGTGGACAGAAAGCAGTTCAGCGGCTACCTGAGGATGTGCGTGGAGACAGGGCTGGGTTATAAAGGAAGACATGCCAACTTTTGGGGGTGATGAATATGTTCGTAATTTTGACTGTGGTGATGGCGTCCTGGGTGTATGCACATATCAAAACTTACCAAACCGTGTGTATCCATATGTGCAGTTTCTTGTACTTCAGCTATACCTCAACAGAGCTTGGGGAGGGGGAGGGAAAGAGCTGGCTGTCCTACTTCACTCTCCTTCTCCCTCCCCAGAAGTAACCACTACCCTTACCCTGAAGCTGGTACACACATTCTTCCCACCTATGTTTTCATATTTTTACCACACACACACACGCATAAACATAATATAGTACTGCTTGGCATGTTTAAAAATTTTATACAAATGTTTTACCATGAATAATTTTTTTCAGTAAAGTTTATGTATCTGAGATTTATGCATACAGGAATATGTAGATTTATTCACTTTCATTCCTATATAATGTATTCCACAGGATGAATAATACAAGTTTTTTAAAAAACCTATTCTTTTGTCGATGGGCATTTAAAAAGTTTACAACTTTTTCAAAATTACATAGAATGCTGTAGTGAGGATCCTTTTACCTGACTCTTTGCACTCATGGGTGAATTTTCAAGGGTTAATATTTGGAGGTGAAATTACTGTTCATAAGATGAATTATGCTGATCTATTTTTTGTGGTTGGACCATGCTTATACTCCTCAAATGGAGCCTACATGGTTATGGCTTTAAAAAAAGCCAGGGAATTTCCAGGGAATCAAGTCACATCCATTATTCCAGACCTAGTTCTTTAGTAGGGATCATTCGATTAAATTCTCTATAAGGCTGCTTCTGGCTAGAAGAATTTGTCATCTGACCACTTTGTAAATTTATCTCTAGTTAGCAAATCTGAAGCAGAATACCTCCACTCGTCACTATGGAGAGCAGGTTTCCATCATCATATATATTAACAGAGTAATTCAACATCTCAGCTGTGCCAAAAGAGCCATATTCCTGGGCCTCTCTGTAATTTCTCAAAACAGTAGATTTACTCAAATCCCCGTCTTCATTTGAAGCAATGCAGGCTCTGTAAGATGAGAATAAAGAGTAGGTAATAAAATTTATCTCATTTTCTTACTTTTTAAAAAATCACACAATACTGCTTCTGGGATATCTTCTCACCACTCTATCTGCTTTTACCATAACAAACATGGCAACTGCCTGTTTCATGGAGTAGACAGTAAAGATTAGGTAAAATAACTTACAGGAACCAGCCCTTAAATGAAGTCATGTACAGAGCACTTTAGGAACTGTCCTTCACGAAACTCCAGGCACAAACCATCTATCTGCTTAAGGAATCAGACCAAAGCTTAGCCTCGACCTTTAGAATAGTTTAGGGTGATTCTGACAACACAGTTTAGGCCCTGCTTCCTTCTGATTCTTTTAGAACTGATTTCATGAATCCAACAGCATAGGTGGGCCCTCAAAGCTAGATGAACTATACGGAGCCTCGGACGCACATTTATAACAGCCTTAGGCAAACATTTGTTTTTCACAAGAAGCATTTTCTACAGTTTTATGGTTGTCCTCCTGTCTGCTCTTTCCTCATTTTATTAACTTTTTAATTTTTAAAATATATATTCCAAACACTTTAGAAGACAGTCTGATGAAAACTAAATAAATCTAAAACAGTCATAAATGAAACGTACGTCATTTAAGGGTCAACATTACGTGTTTAGCTATTAGACCTTTCTGCTCGTTTTCTAAATAAGAACAACTGTGTTTTAACAAGCTAAGTACATCAATCACAATCGCTATAATGAATTAATGGAAGCCCACTAGTATAGTGTAGAGAGGGCGTTATTATAAATACTAAGGCATACATTTCATTAACACACTACAAAAGAAGAATTTGGGAAGAAGAATCTCTGAAATCATCGGTTTGTTTTTATGTATACTCCAATGTGTGCCTAAAATGATTTACGGCATTTCAAAAAAATAAGTACAATATAGCAAGACACAGGAGAATGAACACTTACGGGGAAAGTAAGGCATAGAGAAAACAAGCAGCACATCAAATGGAATCAGAGCTGAGGTTAGCGGATAAAACGTATGCCAACAAATCTTCCACATCTGCTAGCACCGTTGATGCCAAAAGCAGCACCGTTGATGCCAAAATTTAAGTACCTGGCCAGCCTCCATGCTGGAAATCACTCTCCAGTCCTCCCTTTCCCTCACACAGCCCATCACACACTAAACGGCTAACAGTTCCTCCATCATTCTCTGGATCTTTCCCCTCTACCCTCAACCCCCTTTCCTACCCTCTGCTCAGCTAACTTGTGCTGACCCTTCAATGACATCTCTCTTGACGCTTCCTAGTCAGGTTCAGATGTTCCCAGGGAGTACTTGCTTCCAGAGTCTAGAGTCCATGGAGCAGCTTCTAGAGAGTCTGCTTGGTACAAAGAAGCTATTTGCCAAATGGTGAAAGAAGGCATCAACATCTTCTAACAACATTCTCACAGCAAATACTGTGACACATTTCACAGCACTTCTTATAACCACCATCTACATGGAGGGACTCAACAATTCAAGCACCATATCAAAATATAAATACAGAACTTAGTGACTTCACTAAATAGCTCCACAGAGGGCAAATGTGAACATGGTGCAAGGGTATACGTTTCTGAAGGTCCGTTTGGCTTAACTCAAGGGACAGTTGTTAGAAGACAGAGAAGGCCTGTGGACAGGATTAGAGTATGTGTATGTGAAAAGAATCCACACTTTTCATCAAACTCTCAAAGGAAAACTGAAACGAGGTCAAAAACCACTGAAAAGAAACCAATTAATAGTCTTTCCTTTACGTAGTCCTCTATAAATAGTGTTTCTCTGACCAGGTTTTGCTCCCTATTGAGGGACAGCACTTGACACTATGCATCCTGGCAAATACTTGAGTGCAGTCATACTAGGTTACCTGGTTAAGTGCAGAGACAGGGGTTTAACAATTAGTAGAATTGTGTCAAGCGGAGGGCAGACCTGACATTCTTGAAACAAAACAGACACTTAAGGTCACTTTACCTCCCCTCAGAAATGCTTGGCATTTCTGACATGAGACATGAGAACACCTGCAGACAGTGCCGAGATTTGCCTTAAGGTGATTCAAGATCTTTAAGATTCGCTTCAAAAAATTCTGGATCTAACTCTGAGGTGGGGTGGGGGAATCAAAGTCCCATACAATATATAGTATTGTGCAAAACAAGTTAGATTATTTCTAGTAGCACTTGAAAGCATGATTCTGCTGTGTTTTTCATTGATTATACTAACATTTTCTAAAATGTTTTCTAGTTATCACAGATTTCACTTCACTTTTTGATTAAATTTCATTTCCAACACAAAAATTCTTCAAGATGTCTCAGCATACTGTTGACAAACTATTACACTTATCACTTTCTTTGTCAATTGCCTTAAAGACCAAGAAAACTTTCTGGAAACATACACTGGCCCCCTGGACATCCTAACCCCAAGCCATTCCCCTTAAGACAACGTAGTCCGCAGTGCTTTCAGCATCTATAGAAACACTTTAATTGAAACCACCTACTGCTCCACTACCCAATCCCCGCTAACATTAAAGTATTTCCTTAAGTCCTTTTGCGTGTTTTGTAGTAAATTTTCCGTGTCACTGAATTTTGTATCTAGTATTTTCCTCACACTTAACCTTACCTCCTTTCCCATGACAAAAGTCACTGAAGGTTTATGACTGGGAATGACTGTATTGTGTTATACCACGGGGTAGATGTCCCAAAATTTACTAAACCATATGTTTGAACAACTTTTTAATATTACAAACACTTGATCAAAGCTTCTGCAAAGCTTTTGGAAAAGAACTGTTCACAATGTGTGCACACCTGCACATATACACACACCAAAACATACTACAATACATGGAAAAGTTGCATGAATATCAACTATCATCTAGATTGAAATATTGTTATATGCAAATATTTTATTACCACTTTCAGGCCCAAATGGAGTAGAGATTTCCTATTCAACTGACAATTTTATATACCCATTATCAAAGATGAGTTATTACCCACATCTGTGAGAGGAAAGTCCCCTTTTAAGTCGGTGCATTATAAACTAAATAACAAGAGACAGCAATCAAATTACCATATCTTGTTCTGTGTTTGCCACATCTCGGGAAACAATTCTTTGCATATGAGCAGGGACTCAAACTACAAAACAATTTCTGGAAGGGTCCCTGGTTTATTGTGGTGACCCTGAAACATGTACATGCCCAAATATCTGTATTAAGAACATATTCCTGCTTCTACACAGATCGTAATTCAAGAAGACACACTAGCTGACATAAAGGAACACAACTTCAGTGTATGATTCACTAAGAAAGAAAGTAGAAAATGTACGTGATAGGTAACTTGGTATAAATCATCATTATTAGTAGTAGTAGAAGCAGCAGATACAGCTTACCCTTATCCAGTACCTACTATGTCTAGAAACATCAAATTTACAAAACCCCCTAAGGAGGTACGATTATTATCCCAATTAACAGATGAGGAAATAGGCCTAGAGAGGTGCAGATAAAGCATTCAAACTCACATGCTAGGATTCCGTCTCAGATCTGAGCTCTAACGCTGCCGCCCGCATCACGCTGCCTTTCTTCAACTTAGCTACTAGGTCTCTGTTGGTAAATCTTTACCCAACTTTCCTCTTCTGCCCTTAAAACTTTTATAGTAGATGCTTTGCAACATCCTCGTGCACTTACTTTCCAAACTGCCCAGCTTCAATCAGGAACATTTCTACATACACCAATCATCAACCTGCTAATATTATCTGTTTAATGTCTACTATCTGGTTAATGAAATAAGATTCTTTAAAACAGCTAAGGGTCAGCTTCCGTGTCTAAAATACTAAGAGGTTCAAAAGGCTTATCTAAAACTACCCAAAAGCCAATTTGGCCCTCAAGTAGCTTTGCTTGGAGATATTAATGTCACATAAACCAAATCTCTGGGCAGTTCTGAGGGTTTAATGTTCTTCAGAGCAGATAAAATGATTTTTAAATGAAGAACTGGAAACACACTGCTTACCCCCAGGTCTCACCATCATGCCACACCAAGCAGTCATATACAGGGCCAGGATCACTGTATTTTTTCTCAAAAGAGTTAAGCAATTCCACTTGACTCTGAAGCTCCTCCTTGATTAGTTTATTTGCCTAAACAATTAGAACAGACATTAATATTAGCACATTTTGTGCTCTTGAAAGGTGATATTAACATACAACCAAAGACACAGTGTGACCCAATAGTAAAGTCATTTTACCCTGGAAAAATGTAAGAAAATTTTCTTTTTATATCTGTGCAACTTGTAGTCCAGTTTAGTGGCAGTAACAATTAAAATATTAAACAGTAAAAAATACTTCTTTTACTCACTATCATATTCAGTCACTCCCTACAGCTGCTTTGGGAAAGACACGGTGCTACACGGTGGTGCTATCATTTGGCCAAGGGTGTTGGTCACATACCTATAATTGTATAATTCATTTCCAAAAGTAATGCTAAAATTGTTATAAAATAGTTTCTCTATCGACTTTTAGATTTTTATATCAGGAACATTTCCATTTCAAATTTGTTTCTTAAGAACCCAAATAAATAACAGGAACCATGAATAGTCGTACCTCTTTTAGAATTCGCTAAGTTAAGTACATACTATGTTCATGACCAAGTACATACAAGCTGCTATTCAACCACTTTCATCTACAAAAACGGGAAATTCATATGCTTCAACCTAGGCACTTTTTTAAACTACATACTATATTAGACTGCCCTACATTCACCTGAATAGTCCTCATGAATAAAAATTTAAGTTTCACACGTTCCCAAAATCTGAAGTTGTGCTTCATTTTTATTTATCCAATATATTCAACATTTACTCCTCCTTAAGGAAAAAGACAATTATATAAACAATTCTGGCATACAATATAAAAAGGATAATTAAATTCAGATCCCTCTTCTATAAAGTTCGTTGTCTATATGTAGCACCTGAAATACTACATTTCACGTCTCCAGTAGGAGGCTGAAGAACAAATCTTGATCTAATAGAAGATTATACAGCTGTTAAAAAAGGATGATGTACACAGATTAATAAAAGTTAAATGTGTACGTAGATCTATGCAGGCCAGTGGTCCTTGACCCAAGCTGCATGTTAATTAAAGCTCCTGAAGAGTTTTAAAAATGCTTGCCTCCCCTGCAAGGTTTTGATTTAATTCCTCTCTAGGGCAAAAGCACTGACAGTTTTTAAAGCTCCTGATGTGACTCTAATATGCAGCTAGGGCTGAGAACCACTAATACAATTGCATTTCTGATTAAGAAATGCACGCCATTAGAAGCCTAAATAGACATTTCTCCAAAGGAGACACACGGATGGCCAAAAGGCATGTGAAAAGATGCTTAGTATCACTAATTATTAGAGAAATGCAAATCAAAACTACAAAGAGGTTATCACCTCACACTGGTCAGAATGGCCATCATCAAAAAGTCTACAAATAATAAATGCTGGAGAGGGTGTGGAGAAAAGGGAACCCTCTTACACTGTTTGTGGGAATGTAAACTGGTGCAGCCACTATGGAAAACAGTATGGAGATTCCTTAAAAAACTAAAGATAGAGCTACCATATGATCCAGCAATCCCACTCCAGGGCATATACCTGGAAAAGACGAAAACTCCAATTCGAAAAGATACATGCACCCCAGAGGTCACAGCAGCACTATTTACAATAGCCAAGACAAGGAAGCAACCTAAATGTCCATCAACAGATGAATGCATAAAGAAAATGTGGTACATATATACAATGGAATATTACTCAGCCATAAAAAGGAACGAAATAATGTCATTTGCAGCAACATGGATGAACCTAGAGATTATCATACTAAGTGAAGTAAATCAGAAAGAGAAAGACAAATACCATATGATATACTTACATATGGAAATCTAAAAAAATGATACAAATGAACTTACTGACATAACAGAAAAGACTCACAGACACAGAAAACAAATTTATGGTTACCAAAGGCGGAAGGCAGGAGGGACAAATTAGGAATTTGGGATTAACAGATACACACTATTACACATTAAATAGATAAACAAGGACCTACTGTATAGCACAGGGAACTATATTCAATATCTTGTAATAATCTATAATGGGAAAGAATCTGAAAAAGAATATATATATATGTATGTGTAACTGAATCACTTTGCTGTACACCTAAAACATTGTAAATCAACTATACTTCAATAAAAAAATTCATTAGAAGAAAAGAAATGCATGCATTAAAAGAAAAATTCAGAAGGACAAATGTCAGGTTGCTGTTACCATCCCTGGGCGGTGGCATTTCAGAGGCTTTCACTTGCTAAACTTTACATACCTGTGTTGCCCGAAAGTTTCTGCAGCTAGCACTCATTATTTTCATACTAAACCAAGAATTATTTTCATTTTATAAACTGATTCACAAAGTGCAACGGCAAGGATGTTGAACAATGGGAGCTCTCGTACGCTTCCTGTGGAACTGGTACGATCACTTTATGACCCATCAAAAGACAGGCACAAGAATTTTCAAAATAGGATTTTTCGTAATAGCCAAAAACTGAAAACAAAGCAAGTACCAATCTGCAGAATGGATACATAAATCGTGGCCCATCAATTATATAGCAAGGAAAGTAAACTACTGCAACACCCCACACATGGAGGAATCTCACAAAAAACATCAAACGAAAGCAGCTACGCATAGAAGAACACACACTGTATGATTCCATTTTACAAAATTCAAAACAGGTTAAAGCCGTTCGATAAGTGTCGGAAATCAGGATGGTGGCTGCTTTGGGGAGGAAGCAGCAGTGAGTAGGAAGAGGCAAGAGAGGGGCTGGGGTGCTGCATATATGGGGTGCTCACTTTGTGACAATTCATGACAATACACTTAGGAGTTATGCACTTGTACGTGTGTGTATTCTATGTTTGTTAAGAACTTTTAAACAATTGATAGACACATATGTAAAGTGACTTCAGGAAAAATAAGCAAAGAAAAATTAGTAAAAGTAAACAACATAAAACTTGTGAAAAAGAGTCTATTAATTCTCTAAGAACTCTTAATTCTCTGAGAACATGGTAACGTTTAAATAAAAGCGACTAGCACCAACTTGGGAAGGGCAATTGTTGGCAACGTCGAATTCTTCCTGCTTTCGACAGGCTTCTGCAAGGGCAACTCTGTGAACAGGGTCCCACATTTTTTCCTTCCGTTCTTTCTGCAAAGACAGAAAAATGACTTTCCAATGAGGTTGACAAATATTCAGGTAAACCTAGATAGTCGTTTACAGTTGTTATGAGCTGGGATGCTATACAATTCTCCTATAAAGGTTAAAAAAATCATTTATAATCAAGCTGATAAAGCAATGGATCAGTTATAAAACACTGATTAGCTAACTCACCACAACTAGGTTTTAAGAGAACAAGTTTACCAAGGCACAACCAAATGTATTTTTACACATCATATGTCCCAATTTAAATCCTTCCCTTCTCCGAGAATAACTAATACCATGTCAGGTGACTGAAATCCCAGTCATTTGAAGAAAACGTTTATTTTGAACCCTTACAGAATTGGGAAATGCCTTCAGCCAAGAGCAAGCAGAAGATAGGAGTAAGAGTGCCTGCAGTTGCATTTTGATGGACCTGCCAGCTTCCTCAATCTCCTTCCTCTCTAGCCTGTTTTTTCCCCCATCCTTTTGATAGGGGATCCGCTTTCATTTAACCACTCTATTTATATGTTAATTCGTACCTTAACACGGTTGATTAAATTTAATATAGTGCATAAAAATACTATGCATTTCAGCCTGAAATTTTAAAATAAAATAGTATCCAATAAAAGTTAAGTGCATTTATTTTTTGTATTTTTTTTTTCCAGAATGATTGGAATCTGACAAATAAGTCAAGGTTATATATGTAAAGTACTGAGTAACTTCCTATGGTTCACTGACCCCTGGAGAAGCAAATCACAATACTAGATTAGATAAAAGGGCCCACAGGTCTTACCCGTGAGGCCCCTTTGCCAGGATCACATCTTGTTTTATAGCTGAAACCTGTATGGGCTACTAGTGTCAGCAGTCCTCTAAAGAAGCACTGTCCAATACGGCAGCTACTGGCCACATGTTGCTATTAAAACTTAAATTTTAAAATATTACATAAAATTAAAATTTCATTTCCTTAATCATACTAGCCACATTTCAAGTTCTCAATAGCTACTTGTGGCTCATGGCCACCATGATGGATGGATAACGAACATTTCAAACCTTTCCATCGTCACTGAAAGGTCTATTACGTTGTCTTAAAGCAGGCTCCTTCTCTTTCAATTCACAGTTCTTATCTCTCTAATGACAGACTGTGTTTCCTATCCTTCAGCTGCTTTAGGTCTGAGTAATTCTTTCCCTAATACTGAATGATGACTGGGATCAAGCAAGCTAGGTAAAGACTAAGAAAATGGGACAAATTACCATAGAAACAATAGGAACGGGAATAAATAGGGCAATCCACTTTAAATCGACTGTCTTTAACTTCTCTGAAGTTAAAAAAAAGTCCTTCAAAAATCCAATGAAAGCATATCCCATCTCCCAGAAAAACACAAATACACAAAATTTGAATATAATTTCAAGGTACTCACAGATTCCCTAAACTTATCCATGTATCCAAGATTAAGAACCATGAATGGGTGACATTCCACTGAACAGAATCTTGCTTTAAGCAGTCACCATTTGAAAGCCTCCCAGACCCCCCAAACAATTAAGTTAGTGAGATTTTAGGAAATGTTTTTCTTCAGTATGAATAAAATTTGAGGAAGAAAAGAAGTCACTGATACTAGATGGCACGTTACCTGTATTCTTTCCTTGAGAGCCTTTGGATAGAAATCATAGCCGTTTTTTATGCCAATGTGGTATCTGCCTGAGGGATTTGTCCAGCTCGCAGGAATCTATAAAAAATAAAAAGTAAATTTCTCACTCACTAAATGCTTCCCAATTCTAATAATATAGCACTGGGGAAAAAGGTATTCGAATGGCTCAACTTGGATGAGCAGGCTCATATGTTAGAGCAACATTTTTAATATTCTAAGTTGCCACTTAATATCTCTCTGGCTCTTTTTTTTTCCATCAATGAGATGGTTTAAGGAGAATATCTTTCATTTACACAATGCTTTATAAAGTGCTTTCAACATCACATTAAACCACTAAGACCTTCAATTCCCAAGCATCAAGGACACCTCACCTCCCCCTTCACCACTCCATTGCCCATCAACCAGGGGGGAGGGAAGCCACTTACAGAACCTCTCCACCCTTAGATTTCCCATTAAGAAAAAGAACTTCTCTCTCCTCTACAATACTATAGGGATATGCCCAGATACTAAAAAAAAACCAGCTCTTTGAGTTCTTAAGAAAAAAGTTCTATAAAATCATGTTAATTACATATAACATCTTACAATAGTTTTTCCCACTATCTCAAAGTATTTAAAACTAACACTTCCAGCTTTTAATTAACAGAATGATGTAAAGAGTATGCCCAGTTTACAAACAGAGAAAGCAAAGAAGCAAAAAGAAATTAAATTGCTGGCCCAAACAACAGAAAGGTTGAAAAGAAAACTGGAATCTAGTTCTATCACAGAGACAAAAACTTGGTGTAAGGGATATGGATTTTAAAGTCAGATAAACCTGGCAGTGTGCCCAAACTCTGCCACTAACCAGGTGGGACCTACAGGCTTCTGCTTCCTCATGTGCAAAGGGAAGAAAATAATCTTTACCTTCCAATTTGCATGAATAATAAGATGCATGAACATCAACTAACTGGAAATGTCAATCAAGACAACGGGGACCCTTCATACTCTTTGTCATCACAGGACCCATGATCACTAAAAACAGCTTTTAAATGCGTACAGATTATGAAGCTGAACCATCAACCACTCAGAGCTGGTGGACTGACTGGTGGTTCTTACTTGTGCAGGATCTTTAACCGACTCTTCCTCAAGTCCCTCTTCGTCAAATTATTCCCCAGGTAGGAAGTCTCTGAAGGAAATTTTCTCACAACTAAATACAGGAAGACAATCATTCACAGCACTTCAAAGATCTACTGACTTTAAAAAGCACATGCTCATCAGCGATCTTTTCTCAATCAACTGGATGTCTGGAGTTTGTGAAATTTCAAATATGCTGGCACACAAACCAGTGCTTTTCATTCAAAGCTTATCAGCTTACTTTAGAGAATAGAGATTCTTAACTCTAACATTCCTGCAACAGCCCGTGACATAACCACAACAATAAATAAAGCGCTGCAACAACAAAAAGGTAAGTAGTCACTAGCTGGCAAATCCAAAGACTACTTCATCACAGATGTCTCACGACACAGGTGGCTTTGTAACCCTATACGCTAGCGACAACTTCTTTGTGCAAAGAGATTACAAAAAGCTGTGAAATGCCAAAGGATTAAATGGAATAACTAATTAAAATGACTGCAAAATAATCAGGTGTTAAGACAACCACAATTACTTAAAATACGTATATAATACAATAAAAGTAATCCAACAGACATAACTTATATTTAATCAAAATGAGACCAAATTCTGCAGGGTCCATGAACAAGATACTTCTCAAATCACGACTATATATTTTCCTCAAAGTAAAGGCAGACTAGTTACTTACAAAAATTGAGCTAAAAAAAAAAAAAATCAGAAAATATAAATTATGTATAATCATGGCTCTGGCCAGCTAACCTTAACCAAGTCAGAGTGAAGCTAACTTTACTCCGAGGCAATTATGGAGTATGTCATTTTACATATTTGAGTATTTCATAATATGAAGTTACTTTTGGTCTCTTTTAAGAATCAAAGTGCTTATTTTGACCATTTTAAGCTGCTCTCTTTAAAAAGAGTTTTAATTACGTGGTAACCACAATGTGGTAAGACCGATTTTTAAATGAGAAACAGAATCTCTTTAATTTCTAATTACACCTCATTTCCCCTGACTCTTTTTTAAAGAGAGGATTCTTAACGAATTGAAGGTTCTCTTCACGAGACAAGTGTCATCATGAGTTGTTAACGTTCCACGCAGGAAAATCTGAGTTTCTGCCTCAGAACTGTACTTCAGACTTGTCAGCCTCATGGTCCTGCCAGGACACATGGACCCTCTTTCCTTCAGCTATCACTGCATCTAACTACAGTGCTAAACCTGGCCAAGGCATTCACGGTCTCTGGACTAACCGTTTTTTTACCATGTAAGGCTAAATACTGATGATTTTAAAAACTGACTTCAAGTTAAATGTGGTAAAGTTTTAGAAAGCGCTGTGCTCCCTTCCAAATGCTACTAAAATTAGAATAAGGAAAAGGAAAAAACCAAAAACCCAAAGGACAAAGAATGGGCAATGAGGCTTTAGAAGCCAAAAGTCACCACATTTTGAAAGTTGCAAAGTAAAAAGAAGGCACTGAAAATTAGTGGGGCAACTATGGAATTTTAATACATGGTGTTGGGACAAGTGGGTCTTCAGATGGAAAAAAGGATACAGGACTCTTATTTCAAACTAAGTATTAAATCAATTCCAGGTGACTTCTAAGAACAAATATGAAAAGAAGAACGATGAAAGTTTTCAGAAAATAAATATGGGAGAATATCTTCATGATTTGGGGACAGGAAGGATTTTTTTTTTTTTTTTTTTTTTGCTATCAAATACGATTTTAAAGAACTCAAAGCAGTCCATCATATTTACTCAGACATTTTGCTTCTTTTGCTAGTCCTTCATTTCTGCTGCTCCATGTTTTCTTCCTGTCTGAAAAGCCTCTTTTTACTATTTTTTAAAAGTGTATCTGCTGGCTATAAATACTCTTAGATCTACCTTATCTGGGAACGTCTTTATTTCACCTTTTCCCCGAACATATTTTCACTGGATATAGAATTTGCAATCGACAGATCTTTTCTTTCTGCACTGGAAAAATGTTGTACCACATCCTTCTGGCCCCCAGGGTTTCTGATGAGATAGCTAAAGTCATTTGAGTATCTTTGCCATCTATACAATGGGCCCCTTCTCTCTGGCCATTTTCAAGATTTTTTTTCTTTGTCTTTCATTTTTGGCAATCTGATTAGAATGTTTCTGGGCATGAATTTCTTTTGGTTTATCTTACCTGGGGTTCACTCAGCTTCTAGAATTGGTAGGTTTATATCTTTGCCACACTTGGGAGATTCTCTGCCACTATTTTTTCAAATATTTTTTTTCCAGCAGCACACTCCTCTTCCTCCTTCTTGGGCTCTGATGATGCAAATATGTGACCATTTGTTATTGAGCTACAAGCTCCCAAAGCTAAGTTAGCTGTTTTTCAGTGTTTTTCTCTTCAGTATCTCCACTGGTTGATCTTAAAGTCCACTGACTCAGACTCCTCCGTCATCTCCATTCTGCTACTACATCCACCCAGTGATGCTTTCTTAAAATTTCAGTCATTTTAAGTTTCAGTTCTAAAACATCCATGTGAGTGTTTTTACAGTTTCTATATCTTTGCTGAGTGTATTAGTTATTGCTGTGTTATAAATACGACAAACTTTGTGACTTAAGAGAACACACTATTTACAATCTTACACATTCCATCAATCAGAAGCTGGCACAGCTTAGCTGGATCCTCGACTTGGCTTCAACCGAGGTGCTGGCCAGGGCCCCACTCTCATTTGGCACTTGACTGGTGATGGAGTTCCCTTCCCTCTGTCTGTGAGACTGAGGGCCACTGATTTGCACTGGTTGTCAGCTGGAGGAAGGACTTCTTAAGACACAAAAAGCCCCAAACAAAAAGGCAAAAGATTGATATCCAGCTACATCAAATTTAAGAACTCCTACTCATCAAAAGACATCATCTGGAAAGTGAAAATATGAGTACAGAGTGGGAGAAGACTCCCGAAACACATGTAACCCAAGGACAGGTAATCCCACAAATCATAACAACTCAGTATTAAAAACAAAGGGCAAATGAACTCGAAGAGGCACTTCACAAAAGAGGAAATCCAAATGTCTAAGCAACATATGAAAAGGTGCTCAATCATATTAGTAATTAGAGGAATGCAAATTAAAACCACAACGTGATACAGCTAGATTCCCAGCCTATAAGCAAAATTTTAAACGCCTAAAAACACCAAGCGTTATTAGCAGTGCAACTATTAAAACTCCTATATACAGCTGGTGGAAATGTATTTTAGTACAAACACTTGGAAAAACTGTTCGGCATCACCTAGTAAAGGTGTATCTCTATGACTCAGCAATTCCACTCCTAGAGGTACACATCCTAGAGCTATCTGTACATGTGTGCACAGGATTTGTTTGCAAGAATGTTCTCTAAAGAACTGTTAGTGACAGCTCCAAACTGGAAACAACTCAACTGTTCCCCAGCAGAATGGACAGAATGTGGTGCATACAAACTATGTCACAGGCACAGCAATGAAACTCAACACATCATTGCTCCATACAAATCATGGCTGAATCTCATAAATCTTGCAAACACCCAGGAAAAGAAGACATGAAATGACACACAAATGAGGCCATTCATATAAAGGTCACAGTAGGCAAAACTAACAAATATATTCCATGTATCCACATAGAGATGGTAAAACTGTAAAGGAAAGCAAAGAAGAGATTATCACAAAAGTCAAAATGCATTGTGATCTGGAGAACACAGAAAGCTTCTGAGGCCTGGCAACGCTCTCGGTCTTATCTGGGTGGATAAAATGGCGTCTGTTTAAATTACTCATTAAACTGAACATGTGTGTTTCATGCACTTTTCTTCTTGCCTGTACAATTTACCATGAAAGTTGTTATCCTTCTATTCACTCTTTTGCTTCTACCTGCTCCTACGAGTACCGCTGGCCATAAGTAATGGACTGCCAGTTTCTGAAGACAGCTTAGAACAGCATCCGTAGAGAATGAGACGGCAGGAATCTTCAAAGCACCTAACTGTCATTGATCTTAAACTGGCAGAAGAATTAGACATTAACCGTCAGCAGTTTACAGGCTATTTGGAAGAAGCAGAAGTAGAATACAGGTATTTGACTCATTTTAAGGCACGGTTAAATCAAAGAAACTTGAAGACTTTACTGTGTTGCTTTCTGAAAACTCTGTACTAAAGAGTTCTGAGAGATCCCACTAGCTAGAATCCCAGTGACTAACAACATTATTCTTTTTAATGACTACTGCAAAATATCTGAACACCTGCACATGCTTGAAAAAAAATTAACTGAACATGTGTGTAACTATGGTCTGTGTATGGCTGGAGAAGGGAACTGTAACCAAGAAGACGGGTGGAAAGTCGGTATGAGGACCAATTAGTCCCCAGCTGCCTACCCCCACATCCTGCATGAAGGTGATGAGCGACAGCTGGGATGTGAACTCTCTAGAGAGGTCTACATCCTCTCTAGAGAGGATGGGAGAGACGAGGCACAGTGAAGAGTCTGCAAGAACTCTCCCCGGGTGCCTTTCAAGGCTCAGGTCCCCAGATGCTGAGGGCCAGGCTCCTCTCTCACTCCTCTGCCCCCAAACTCCAGGCCAAACAGGCGAAGGTCCTCTTTGAGGTAACTGGGCATCTCAATGGAAAAAATATACCATATACGGAGATCCTGGGGCCTCCCATGATAGTATCGTGACCCTACAGTGAGACCCACACCACAGACTCTCCACAAGCAGGGAACTTCCAATCACCTTTCATGTGCCACTAAATCAGAGACAGCTGCGGTGAGGGGACACCCGAGGAAAAGTGCTCAGGTCAAAAGCAAAGCACACGGAATAACAGGCCGGGGAAGCAGGAGGAGGGTCGGGAGGAGGTGAAGGAAAAGGAGAGCAAGATCAGGAGAAAGAAGGAGGGCAGAAGGAAGCAGAAGGTGAGGAAGAAGAGGAACAGAAGAAGTCATGAGACAGAACTTTTCAAGACAATGATATTCTCACAGATAAATCACTGTATACATGACACAGAAATGTGCTCTGAGGGAACATGAACAGACTTCTGCAATGAAAAATTGGCAAAATTCAATACATGAGCTAGAAGAAAATGTTGAGAACATCTTGGAACTCTCTCAGGAAGGAAAAACATCTTGGAACTCTCTCAGGAAGGAAAAAAATCAAACAAAAGCAATGAAGAAAAGGTAGAAAACTGGAGGATCAACTAAAGAGGTCAGTGTCCGCTTAACAGGAGTCTCAGATAAAAGAACAGCAAAAAAGTGGGAGGAAGTAACCCAAGAGACAATGCAAGAAAATTTCTCAGAAATGAAGGACCAGAGAGCTAAACCCTCTTCTTCCACTTTTAATTCTACAGATAAAGTCTAAAAGTAGGGGGTAAAAATTAGAATAAAAAGTATTTTAGCTTGTCATTTAAAACTCTGAGATAATATATCAAAGCCTTAACCTGGTTGGGCAGGAATTGGTGGTGATCCATGGAAAGGGGAGTGAACTTTTCTTTAGAAGCCTTGTAGAAGGTTCTTTAAACTATGTAGACATATTGGATACAATTAAAAATTAAATTAAAAAAACTCACTATACTGATGGGCTGAGAACAGTTAATAGCACAGCTAAAGAAATATTTCACCAAGTTGAGAAAGGATGTAAATACCGATCTATCAATTTTCTGATCTTACTTCACAGCCATGTATACAATACACTAATTCTACCTTTAAGCACTAGTAACATTGCAAGTGTGGATGGTTTATCTAGAGCATGGGCTACAACTATTGAAAAATAGATTTTTGAGGATACTATTGATACTTTATATGATTCTAAATCTGCCTGACTTACTAGGAATGCTCTCTAGTTTCCCAGAGTACTGTAACTCACAGGAATCCCAGGTTTCTCTTTGAAACATACTCTAAATAACAAGTTGACTTGGGAAAGACAGGCAAAACTAGAGCAATTCAGATGTGCAGAAAGTCATTTCCCTGCAGTATTTCTTTTTAAAGCACATGGTGCCTTTGTCAGCTTGGGCCACCATAAGAAAATACCACAGACTGGGTGGTTTAATAACAGACATTTGTTTTCTCACAGTTCTGAAGGGGCACGAGATCAGGGTGCTAGCATGGCCGGATTCTGGTGAGACGACCTTCCTGGCCTGCAGGCATGGCTTTCTCATGGTGTCCTCACAGAGCAGAGAAAGCAAGCTCTCCCTTAGAAGGGCACTTATTAAGGCGCTAATCCCATCATGAGGGCCCCTCCCTCATGACCTCATCTAACTAACACTAATCACCTCCCAAAGGTCCCACCTCCTACTACCATCACACTGGGTGTTAGGGCTTCAACATACGAATTCAGGGGTCACACATGCAGTCCACAACACGCAGGAAAAGAAGCAAAACTGGGATATGAATGCCTGCCTGTGACAGGCAGCGGAACTGTGAACATAAGGAGATACTACTCCTATGATTATGTTATGGGAAGTAATATGGCAAAGGTGAAGGGCTTTTTCAGATGCAATAAAAGGTCCCTCATCAGGTGACTGAATTCATCAAAAGGAAAGTGCCCTGGTGAGCCTGACCTAATCAGGCAAGCTCTTTAAAAGAGAGACTGGGGTCACCCCCGAGGTCACAGAGATTCTCCTGCTGGCCTTGAAGAAACACGCTGTCATGAATGAATTCTCCCAACAACAAGGTGAACCTGGAAGATGATCCTGAGCCTCAGTTGAGACCACAGTCCCAACCAACACCTGACTGAGGTCTTGTGGACCTCAAAGGACCACAAAGGACCTCAAAGGACCTCAAAGGACCACGACCACAAAAAGTCGTGCCCAGACTCCTGACCCACAGAAACTGTGAGATAGTAAATGTAGGAACATATGTGGTAAGCTGCCGTTTGTGTTAATTTGTTGTGCTGCACAGAAAACTAATACACTGCCGTGACGATCTTACCTGAGAGACAAGGTCTAAACATGATTCAGATAGATGGTAAAAGATGGGAAGTTAAATATAGCTCTTTAGATATCTAAATAACCACAAATTTACCTTCCAAACTAATTCTGCTTATTGTTTGAAAAGATAAGAGTACTGAAACACAATCAAATTCTTGCCATCTAACAAACCCATTAGCTAGTATCTCATGAACTGCTTTATGTTTGTTTCCTAATCATCTTTCATGTTAGCTTACCCCAGCCTTTCTGCCAAGTACATGGAATAAGACAAGGTCAGATATGTAAGTCCACAAATATTAAAGCCTAAATATTTCAAGTTCAAGTTCCCAGAAGGGAAAAGCGGAAGGCAAAACTACATTCTCATCACTTTTCCCACCTTTCGACTTAAATCTTAAAATTTTTAGAATACAGCAGCCATACTGGAAAAAAAAAAAATCCCAATTCCAAGCCCACTATCAAACAACAAAAACAATAACTTCCACTAAGATGGACCCTAAGGGTCCACACCACCTGGTACCCATGCCCTTGTAAAATCCCCTCTCTGTAAGCGTGTGCTGATCTACTGACTCACTTTGAATGAAAAGAACATGGCAGAGGCAACAGGCACCACTTCCAACATCATTTTATAAAGGGACCAGAGCCTCCACGTGGGCTCTCTCTGACTGCTTGCCCTGGGGAAGGCAGCTGAATGCTGTGAAGCAGCCGCATGGAGAGGCCCATGTGCTAAGGAACCAAGCCTGCCAATAACCACAAATTCCCCTTCCCCAGCCACATCAAGCCTTCAGATGAAATCACAGCCCTGGCCGACAGTTAGCAAGCTCAGGCGAGATCTTGAACAGAGGCACCCAGCTAAGTCACATCCAGATTCCCAACTCACAGAAACTGTAAAATAACAAATGTTTGTTGTTTTAAAGCATGAAGCTTTGAGGTGATCTGTTATATGGCAATAGGTAACTAATACCATACCATGAAATGTAAGGTAAAAACGTAAAATGCTTTGAGGTGATAGTACAAAAAAAAAAGAAAAAAATTCAATAAAAAGATAAAAGCTCCAACCTTAAGCACTCTTCCTGAAAGACCAATAATTTCACCATCTTTTGGCTCTACCACTGTAGCAGTGTTCACATCACCACTTCCTGTTGTGTCAATGATATCAATGATTTTCGGTCTTCCATCAGTTGTAACCTGAAAATTAAGAGACAATTAAAATATGAATTATAGATTTTAGTTTTTATCCTTAAAGCAATGCCAGCTCCCGTACGTGTGTGTGTGCATGCACATGTACCCATAACTAAAATATCCTATAAAATCTGCATTCATTTTAAAAAGAGAACTGAAGTTTTAAGCCAAAAGCCTGACAGATACTAACGAGAAGATTTAGTTACAGAAAACAGCACAGAATCCTTCAAGTGGTTTCATGTGTTCAGGTAGATACTTCTTGGGCACCTACCACAGGCCACACTCTGTTAGGTGTCGGGAGTACAGCAATGATCAGTACACAAAATTCCTGACCTCACACACTCTGTGTTACATGGACTCAATCAACAAGTCAAATATATAACATGTCAGATGGTAATCACTACTAGGAAGAAAATCAAGCAGGGAAAGGAGACAGGTGGTATGGGGCTTTCAATACTAATTAGGCTGGTCAAGAAAGGTATCACTGAGAAGGTTAACATTTGAGAAAAGGTCTGAAGAAAGTGAGTTTTTGGTTGGACAAAACTTTAAGGGGAAAATGTTTAATAACATTTCATTATTGGAGGTTACACTAACACTCAAACTTCTTAAATCAAGTTCAAACTTAGCACTCAAACTTGTCTCTCCCCAGGCCTTGCCATCTCGGGAAGCCAACACACACCCAGCTGCTCAAGCCAGAAACTTACAGAGTCCTCAGATTCTTTAGTTTACTCCTCACAACATATCTCTCAGGAAGTCCTCTTCCTTCTACCTCTAAAGTACAGTTCAGACCCACCTTCCCTTGATTCTTCACTACTGGTGTCCTGAACCTCTCCACCACCACCACTTCCTGCTCATATGCAATGCTGGCTCCCAGGAGGCCCTCCACAAGCAACAGCAAAGCCAGTCGGGTTGTGGCAGTCCTCCACTGAACACCCTCAGTGGGCTCACAGACATCGGGAGCGGACCCTGCCAAGGGTGCCAGTCACTCCCGCCTCTGACCACCTGGTCTCCTTTCAACTCCTTGGACACGGCCACCTTCCTCCTGCCTCGTGACTTTCTGTGCCAGGTCCTTCTGCTGGGAATTCTCTGTTTCTTCAGTTGTTCCACAGGTATCCCAGTCTCACCTTTCCATTTTCTAGTAAAATACCGCCCCCTTCAGAAAGGCCTCCCTGATGATCTCATTTACGTGCTCGTCATCCTAAGCCTGATTACTTTCTCACTGTACCTTGTTTCCTTCACAGAACTTAACTCAATTCGTAATTACTGTTTGTGACTCTTTACCTGTTTGCACTATCAGAAGATAAGCTCCATAAGGGCAACGGCTATGTCTATTTTATTCACCAAACTACCCCAAACCTAGCAGTGCCTGTTAGGTACTCAAGGCATATGGGATTGTTGGATGGCCTGACACAAATTACTTAGCATTAAGATTGATTTTCCTCAGCTGTGGTTTCTTGGCCAGCCCCAGACTTTCATTTGGGCCATGCTGACTGCTACAGCTAACAGTAATACTGAATATCCTTATTGCCTTTGTGGGAAAAACTATTTTGGGGCTCTTTCTGGGCTAGCTTTGCAAAGGGAATTTGCAGCATTCAAGATATACATGCTGAGTTACCAGCAGGAATCAGGTGTGGAGACACAAAAAAGACAGAAAAATGAAGAACCCCCCCCCAAGAGAGAAACAGGAATGTAAAAAAATGCCTATAGTGTGACAAGAGTACAGCCTTCAGATTCCTTTTCCACCCGGAGAATTCCCCCTCTTTAAGATGAAGTGTAGTGTCCATCACTAGGAGTCTTTCTGGTCTCACACCCTCCTCCCCAACACCAACTGCAGTGTCCTCAGAGCTCTGCAGTTAGGGTGCACCCGAAAGGAGGGGGGGAATTCACTATGTGGAGGAAACAAACACACTTTTTTTTTGACAAGGCAAAACTAGGGGGTGGCTGGTGGATCCCGGATCTCACTCCAATCATCGACCAACTGGGGGCTGACAGCTCTGTCAGGGGCCGCACAGCTGTTATTTTTATGTATGGTAATTCATCAGCTGGATGTTCATTTCTGGGGGGGCTGTCTATACTAGTAATAAGTATTCTAACATACTGAGAAGGCTCAAAATCATAATTAAACAAAAATCACTGCAGAAATCATACCAAACCCTGATAAAATTATGATAAAACTTAAATCAGGGGCTTCCCTGGAGGCACGTGGTTAAGAATCCACCTGCTAATGCAGGGGACATGGGTTCGAGCCCTGGTCCGGGAAGATCCCACATGCCGCAGAGCAACTAAGCCCATGCACCAAAACTACTGAGCCCGCAAGCCACAACTACTGAGCCCACGTGCCACAACTACCGAGCCCATGTGCCACAACTACTGAAGCCCACGTGCCACAACTACTGAAGCCCGTGCACCTAGAGCCCGCGCTCCGCAATGAAGAGCAGCCTGCACTCGCCACAATTAGAGAAAGCCCACACACAGCAACGAGGACCCAATGCAGCCAAAAATAAATACATATATAAATAAATTTATTTTAAAAAAAACCCAAATCAGACACTGATTTTGAAGGGACTGGCTAGTATCTTTAAGAATAAAATAAAATGAAAATAAAGGAATGAAGAAAAATGTAAGAAAATCTAACAAAAATAGAAGCCACTAAGAGGAAGTTAATACTCTCCTATAAAGTTAAAACTAGCCAGATCATGTACTAAGACCATAAGCAAATAATCTATTTTAAAATGTATTCCAAATAAGCACATAATTTGAAAGCTACACCACAGCCCTAAGAACACAAACCATTTGTCTTCGCTTTCTCGTTCAATGACCAAGCAACTTCGGTGACTTGAGATTGAGAATCACAAGAGATCACTAACAAGTCAGACACGGATCCCTCTCATTAGAAACCTCATTATGAGTGTGAGCAAAGGAAGAAAGCCTAATGGGATTTAGTGGTTTATTTACCATCTACAACTGCCACAAGCTTTACTCACTAGGATCTCTCTCTCATTAAAAATTCTCATACATGCAGTTACTCCTTCCTTCAACCATTAGGTAAAGGGAACAACTCCACTGGAGATAAGAAGATACAAGAGGGAGTTTAGGGTTAGGAAGGACAGGTTTTAAAAAGGCAAATCGGCTGAGAATTTTGCAGAGGCGCTCTGGGAGGCCAGGAAACTGAACTGCTAACACTGGAACTCTATCCCTCATCTTTGAGGACGGGGAGGGGGTACCATGGGCCTGAAGGCACAGTTACTATGAGGAGAGCTAAGGTGATAAGCCCTGGGAACGGGGTGGGAGACTGAGATGCTTACTGGGCGCCGCTGGCCGAACAGAACAGAAATGGCCCAAAGATATTCTCCCCGAACATCAAGAATCTACGTTACTTTGCGTCTCCACTGAAACAGTTACAGTGCAGTTGGTGAGGGTTTGTAGAGGATTGGAACAAAAGGGGGAAGGTTCGCAAACTATCCTGCACAAGCCAAAGTGAACGTATAAGCATCCACTTGAAATTTCAGGGAAGATACTGAAAATACTCCTTTAAGCAAAGAATGGTATGTCATAAACAAACACTATTAAATGTTATTCTAAGAACATAATGATGAATGAATAAGACAGGCTTTGCTTTCAGAAAGCTTACAATCCAGTTGGGAAGACAAATGAGAAAAGAGAACAGGACTTCCCTGGTGGCACAGTGGTTTAGAATCCGCCTGCCAAAGCAGGCGACACAGGTTCGAGCCCTGGTCCAGGAAGATCCCACATGCCGTGGAGTAACTAAGCCCGTGCGCCGCAACTACTGAGCCCGCGTGCTGCAACTACTGAAGCCCACGTACCTAGAGCCCGTGCTCCACAACAAGAGAAGCCACTGAAATGAGAAGCCCGCACACCACAAGGAAGAGTAGCCCCCGCTCGCCGCAACTAGAGAAAGCCCGCATGCAGCAACGAAGACCCAACACAGCCAAATAAATAAATTTATTTAAAAAAAAAAAGAGAACAGCAATATAGGACAATAAATAATAATGATAAGGACAGTGTCTAGGAAAGCATGTAAGAACACAAAAGCCAGCTTGGGGGAATCAGGAAAGGCTAACTGAAAGGGAGGTAATAAAACTTAAATTAATAGAGAGCACCCACTATTAGTAACCAAGTACATACCTATGATAACTTCCTTACTGTACTCCATTATATTTTAGTGAAGGTAAAATTAGAAAGACTTTTACAGGACTACTTCCTCCTTCCCAAACTGTTTTTTTCCCATGAGGAAATTGTGGACATTATCACATATATACATTTTTTTTCCATTCAACACAAAATGTTACAAGCACATTTCATACAAAATGAATTTGGATATATGCTTTCAAGGAATTTTAACTGAACCAGGAAAAAGGTATATAAGCCGATATACTAAAATGAAACATTTTAGGGAATTCCCTGGCAGTCCAGTGGTTAGGACTCCGTGCTTTCACTGCTGAGGGCCTGAGTGTGGCCAAAAAAAAAAAAAATTTTTTTTAAGTGTTATAGGATATGAAAAAATTGCTATGAGAGCAAACTGAATAACTGTCACCAGGGACCGGGCCTTACTCCTCTTTGAACCCCCAGGTCCTAACACAGCGGTTGGCACACACACATAAATACACAGTGGGGGGCTGAATTAATATCACTAGATAACCCCAAAGGTAACAGGTGAAGGCCCAGCTGGTCTTAAGGGATTAAGTAGGTGTTTACAGGTGATTGTAGAAGGCCTGCAGGCAGATTAAACCCCACATGCAAAGGCATGTGTTGGGGAAAGACCTGGAACATCTGGGTGAGAGCAAAGCTGTGAAATGCTGTTGGTGGAAGCACAGGCGGGGTGCTTCAATGGTGGGCGGAGTGGATGTGGACAGAAGAAGTGGTGGGATGAGAACCGAGGCTACGCAAAGAGTTGGAGCTGAATGGCAAAGAGCTGTGCAAAGTTCAAATCTGGGGGTTTCAATGCAAAGACAACTGGGATGCCCAAATAGTTCTGTTTTATATTAAGCAAAGGTGTGATGGGTTGTTTTGTTTTGTTTTGTTTTTTAAGGAAAGTAACTTTGGCCATGTGAAGGGTGACCAATGGCAGCCAGGAGACCCGCTGGCTACCATGGGTTTATTTCCAGGTCCAGTCCAAGCCCCATCTCTTGTCCGCGAAGCCTGATTGCTCCAGCTCTCACTGGTCCCCTGATCAACTTCTGTTAACAGTTATCTGCAGGACTACATCATCTCTTAATGCAGAATGTTAGGGACCTGGCAGGTGCCTGAATATTTGCTGAGGAAAAGACTTAACCATTTATTTAATTACTCCTCCTCTCATGCTGGCCACCCTCTACATTTAATGAAGCCTACACGCTATCACAAGAGAACTGGGCCCAAGGCCATCACCGAAGAATGGGACTAGAATGGGACTCCCCACTGTGTTCCTGAAAACTCTCCCTTGCACCCCTAGTCCCCTACTCAGACACCATCTGCCTTTCCAAATGTCCAGTTCAACCTCCTCTTCCCATTTCACTCTTTCCTTCCACTTTATTTCTATCCACCGTCTCATCTTAATGATGTATACACAGATCTACAAGATACATTTGTTAAAGGTAAAGGGGGGAAAAAAACCTTAAAAATTCACTCATGTTTGCAAGCCACCTTAGTGAACTTCTTTCAGATGGCCATGTTTAGGTCAATCTCTCAGAGTTCAAGTTGTTAGAAGATAAGAGTTATGTTTTCATTTTACTTCAAATATGTTGTTGCTCAAACATTTATTATTACATGCACATAATATCTAATGCGTATTCATCCTTCAGAGAGATGGTGATTCAAGATCCAGCATAAACTCCCTCTACTAAATAGCCTTGCTTAAAAAAATCAGTGTTTAACACTTTCCATGAGCACTTTAAGAAGTCACATGTAATTAATCGCCTCAATTTTCAGAGCAACACTGTGGGATGAGAATTACTGCTACTTTATAGAGAGAGTAATGGAATTATTTGATAAGTAGGTCCGGGAAATTCTACAAAAGCATTTTTACTGAGACATTACTCCTCCAAACTCTCCTGATCCCCTTATTATCCGGACAAAAGGGCCAGTGACCACTTACTCCAGCTGTTCTCCTCCCACTTATCCCTATAAAAAGTAAACACACGCCACACCAGAATGGAAACCATTACTGCACTGTAATGAAGCCTCAATGAGGTGATAGCTGTCACTGCTGTACATCTTCCGAGCTCTTAAGAAAACTGGACAACCAGAGCTACCAGGAGGGAACGCGTCACCTGCTCCTCCCTGATGCACCAGAGCTGCCTGGCAGGGCCACCATGAGGGGTCCTGCGCTCCAGAGTGCTGCTGAAGAATGAACAGGAGGGAGCAACGTTCCCAGAGGGATTCTCTACAGAGTCGGCCGGACTGGGAACCGGACTGGTTCCCTCCCCACCCCCCACCCCACCCCCGGCATTACATCCTAACTTCCAAAATGCTACCTCAGTTATACGAGAGCACAATAAGGGATGCAGGGGAGGGAGAGGCACGGGGGAGGAGAATTATTAAACTTCAGGGTTTTAAGAAATACAGGGGAAAGGCTGATACAAGGAAGAGATCAGCGTACAGGAGGATTAGGTTAGACATTTGGGAGATGAGTCTTGAAACTGTGAAATTGTTTATTGCTGGGTTTCGGTGTAAGGCTCAGGCTACTAAATTTACAAAAGTCAAACTTTGAAGACTTTAATGAGAATGCTTTCAACAGAGAGACACATTTTAAAAAATTACCTTTCGGCATGGTACCCTGATCTAACGATTTCACAGGTGGCTAGGGCAAAACAAAATAACTTTAAAAAATCATGAAGTATGTTGTCTTACATTTTGAGGCTGAAAAAAAAATACGGAAGGATAATTTAATGCAGTCTGAAGAGTTCGCCAAAAACAAAGTTGGGTTCTTCTTTATATCAAAGACTAAGCCATGCGTTTCACTGACCCTAACAAGTACATTGCGGAAGAGGGTTAAAAATAGAATACATAAAACTACCAGAGGAAACAATTCCGGAAGTTGACCGAGTTATCTTCTTGAAAGCCGGCTTTCGTGTTTCAAGATAAACTATTCCTCCCCAAACCAAACCTCCCGAACGACAGCAATAAAAATGAAGTTCTGATAGGTCATTTGCCCCTTTCCTGTTTCCTTCCCACCCCCCGCTCCCATGAATAACAAAACAGTAAAATCCTCCTTTGCAAATAACAGGCACCCGCCGGTTGGTGCCCAAGACACGAGGCACCCGCGGAAGAAGGCGGTGTGCTGGGCAGAAGCCCGAGGGCCCGGGCCTGGAGGCGCCTGGGTAGGAAGGGGCTTCCTGGGCGACCGGCGGCCCCGGGCGCCCCGACCAGCCGCTTTTGTCTGGGCCGGGATCAGGGCCCAGCCGGGGGGCCCGGCCGCCGGCCCCTCGCACCCCGCCCCCCGTCGGGCCCTCCGCCTCCTCCCGGCGGCTCCCCCTCGGCCGCAGAGCGGGCTTCGGCCTGCGAGGCTCCGACGCCGCGTCCCCTCCGCGTTCCCGGCCCGGTGGCTGGCCGCCCGCGCCCCCGCGCCCGGGCCCTCGGCGGCTGCCGCACCTGCATGCCCGGAGCCCCGGGGTCGACCCCCGTGTCCAGGACGGCGATAAGCACCCCCCGACCGTCATACTCCGGGTAGCGGCAGAGGAAGGACGCGGCCCCAGTCTCTTTCTTCGGGAGGAGGCCGTGGAAAGGGAAGGGTTCTTCGTTCGCTGCGGTGGCCATGGACGCAAGCTGGAAGGCGAAGAAGAGGCAAACTGCCAGGTTGCGCGCGGACGAGCGACGCGAGGACACCCGGGCGGCCGCGGGCCTGGGCGGGGGCGAGGGGCGGGGCCAGCCACCGGCCAATCCAGGCCCGCCAGGGAGAGGCGGCCAATCGCGCGCTGCTACGTAAGCCAACGGTGCCGCTCTCTGGAGCTGGGCCCGAGTGTTGCCCGGGCCGCAGAGAAGGAGGTGGAGTCGGAGGCGTTGTTGGAGGCTTCAGTTCTCGAACCTGGGGTCTTAAAGAGACTCGAGTTTGGGATTTTTAGGGGACGGCCGGCTCCCAAGCAAAGGGTCCGCATGTCCCGGGCCGAAACACTCCTCCGGGAACGGGAAAGGAAATGGGCTGCCAGTCTGTTGTAACAGGTACCTCCCGCTGGCAAGCGATGGTTTCCGAACTTGTGGTTGTGGACTAAACTTTTCGGTCAGCTGCTGCAGGATCCCCGGTTGCCCCGAGGAAAGGGAGCCAACTCACGCTCGCTAAACCCCTAGGAGTGTGGATTTTGGCGAAATGCCGGTACAAAAATTTTTGAGAGGGAGTTCTTTGATTCAGTGGTGTAGGGATTGTGTTCCCCTTTCTCGAGTGTGTCCCTTTGATGGGGAGGATGGGGGGGCGTATAGGGTGTGGATGGGCCAGAGCTGCCATCAACAGGAAGTGGGTTGTAGGCCGTTCAGTCGTCCTCGTAGCCAGTAAGAAATACCAGCCTGAAGTGAGCCCCTCCTATCCTCATTGCTCACCCTGGGCTTCCGGGATTTCTGAAAAACATTCTTTTTTTTTTTTTCTCACTCTCTCTTTAAATTGATGTTTCTGGTTGGTCCTGAAGGTTCTCCACTCAATTATCGAGCCAAAATTTGCAGTTTTTCAGATTAACAGTGGCGGCTATCAATTGCTCCGTGCTGCACTAGGGGCCCTTAATGATCTTTCTGTCTGTATTCTTGCCAGGGTAATCTTAGTGTTTTGTGTGGATGTGCCAGCGACCCCTTTGGCAATCTGGCGGGGCTTATGGACACCTCAGAACAATTTTAAACTCATAAAATTTAATATATAGAATTACTCCAGAAATTATGTTGAAATAGTTATCAAAATATGAAAACCAACTTTTTCATATAGCAAGTTTTATACATATAATTATATGTATGCTTCTGTGCATGAAATAACAGGAGCTAGCACCAAATCTAATAAGCTCCCATAATTTCAAAATAGTAAAGAGCGTAAATAGTATTTTGACACACCTGTAACGTACTGTGGTAAACATTTTTATTGGTGAAACAGTAACAAACAGTAACTGCTGATACCACTCTGGTTATTACATCTATAATTGAAGGGAATATTTAATTAAAAGGTTAGTGGAAGTAAGGATGTATTTTTTTTTTCTACTCAAGTTTTTGAACCCCATCAGATTCTATCATGGACTCCAGGTTAAGAATGCTTGGTGTAAAGGGAAATTCTATGTACACCAGTTTCCAATCCATAGGATTGGGAGATTCTCCACTAAATCTCAAAAATCACTGTAATGGCTGTGCAATTTCTTTGAATTGATTACTTGTCCATTTCTTCTATTCCATAAATCTTAGAGAAGCATGTTCTCTTTAGTGGAGAGGAAATGGAGAATAGTTAATGTTTTCTTTCCTACTCCCAACTGTGTTTATGTTACCTCTAGAAAAGGGCTTAAAATTAATGGTAAAGAAAAGACATACAGAAGATATTCAAATAGAACATGTAGTGACAGAATGGAATAGCTTCCAGTTTCAAAGGAACCGGTAGTCCAGTTGCTTCATTTTACAAATGAGGAGCAAAGGTATACAGGTTTACTGGCTGCCACGGGTTATGAAATGGAGTTAGTGAAAAAGCTGGATTTCTGTTCTCATAGTCTGCCCCCAGTATTTTCTACCACACCTGTTGTGCTCTCCAACCAGAGTGTCATCCAGTGAATGGATGGTGAATGAACTGTTCATTGTGAAACCAAAGTGGCAGACTTTTTATTAGACTCCTATAACAATGTTCTTTAAAAAAAAATTTTTTTTCTTACGGCTCCCATAAAAATGTTTTAGAAAAATTACGTACCCTCTTGTATAGTTTTAATATAACTTTTGAAATTTGTCATCATACGTTCAAGAAATTATAAAGGATGTGATATCTGGCATTTTATAAATATTGACATTCTTTAATGAAACCTCTACATCATTCATTTAAATATAGCCAGTTGAATGTTACTCTTTGATATCTGCCATTCTATTTATATACCTGAACATATTCCATTTAAAATCAGATATTCGACATCACTATTTCTTCTTGAAATTTTATTAACATTCTACACAGAATTTTATCCTAATGTAATTTACATTTATGATGGAAAGTCCTATTGATCATTTATTATTATCTGCAACAAAAATATGTATGTTAATATTTAATTTAAAATTTTTTCCTGGGATCAAAGTGTTAAAATTTTCCTTTTGGATTATCTTTCAATTACTGGAAAGTTGATCAAAATGACATAAATAAATCTTAAGCTTTGATAAATATTTGATTAAGATAAAAATTACAGAACAAAAAGAAAATTTTTATTGAAAATGCAGTTCTTAAAAAGATGCATGAGAGGCATGTTTCGGGGCTTTGATGAAAGGTTTTGCTGACAGTTTTTCAAATCGTCCCTTTATTTGATGCCCAAGAAGCTATTTCACCTGAAGGTGATGCACGATAGTAAGATGCCTTTTTCTAGGAAGCTGGAGACCCAGCTGTGAAACAGGTGCGAAGGGGAGGCGATATGTCCTCCCATCACAGGCACGTCTTCAAGCAGATAAGTTTGGAAAAGAGTAGATAGGACATGTAAGCCTCTGGAAATTGATCATATTGAAATTATCCATGGCTTTAAATCACAGTTTGAAGACCACTGTTTTATAAAACCCCCGAAATCACTTTAAGTCAATAAGAAGTCATTTACTCTTTGTCTTCAAGCCACAGTATTCTCCACATTCTGCGTTTACACCTCCTCCTCTCTGGATTTAATGACATTGCCAGCTAAGGGAACGCTCTCAATGCCAAGTCCGTTTGTGCAACTTGACAAACAGTTTGACAGTTCATTGGCTTTAAGAAGAAAACAATGAAGATACAGATAAATACAACTAGGGCTTAGGAATGGGGAGGAGGGGGAGGAAGGGGTGTCAGGACACAACGGGGTCAGCGGACCGGGGCATCCTATGTGGGGTAAAGTAACAGGCTGGACGCACGCACCCTCCCACACAGCATTGTTCGGAGCGGGAAGGGCAGAGCAGGGTGTTCCCGAGGGCCACCTCCCTTCCCCGTCACCTGCCGGGTGGGAGGCTGCGCGCCAGTGCAGAGGTGTGGGCAAAGGTATCGCTTCCCATGAGTCACTTTCTTTGTAGCTATTGCGGCACCGAATCATTTAGAGAATATTCTTTAATCAAGTATCCGAAACTGCGCAGAGATTGTGAAAGCGTCATCGTGTCCCAGATGCCGGGCGTAGAAATCCTGCGCAGCGTTAGCAGCGAGGCCACTCCTCCCGTGGCGGCTCCCAGGCGGTGATGGAGGGAAGTAGGAACGCTAGGGCCGGGCCGTTCCTGGGAGATGAGGAGCTTCCGTGACAGCAGATTTGGGCTGGCAGACTCCCCTCCGGCTTTGCCAAGCCCCCCCTAGGCTGCGTGGCACCCAGCCTTTGCTTTTCTCTTCTTTTCTCAGGGTCTAACTTGCCTCGCGGCTTGATGGCCCTCCCAGCCTTTGGTGGACCCTTGACTATTTTACCTTACAGAGGCATTTCCCCCTATAGAATCCTTGCTCCTTTAAGCCAGTCTTGGCACTTGCTTGTCGGAGGACCTGGACTAAACTAGCTCACACCAAACTGAGATTCAGGTGCTTCAAACTTCACCACTGCTGCCCCCTGGAGGCCAAGGCCGTTATTACCATTCCTATCGAATATGCCTGCTTCCTAGACATTCTCCAGTGCAAAGCCAGATGAAAAAAGGTATTTGGCAAAGCTTTAAATCATATGCCTGCGTTTAGCTGTAAAGGAGGCTGGGAGATTAACTTCTGACTTCTTGCATGGGTAGGCAGGACTGATAATGTGGGAAATTCTATAAACATAGAAAGGGTTTTCAAAAGATGCCTCTTAATTCAAAAGATTTGTTAATTATACCGAATAGCCACTTTGCCAACATATATATATCTATAATATATCCATTTAGCCTTAAGACTTACATGATTCTAAATACTTTAGATTATGCTTGCTATCCTCTCACTTTCTGTTCTTTCTACCTCCAAACTAAATTAAGCATTATAACACAGTTCCAGGTCCTTGAACCTTCAATAATAAAATGATAAACTAGGCAATTTGGACCAAGACTCCTGCTGACAGTAATCAGAAAAACTGGACAACACGTGAAAAAGTATAGTCATCGGAAAAAGAGGGCTAACAGTGTGGTGAAGAATTTCTGGAGTGGATATAAACTCAGAAACTTGAGCCTAATGTTTAGGACAGCCTTGCCTTTCAGGGCAAAGGGAAGTGGGGAGAAAATCCTGAAAAATTAGAAAAGTGAAGGCCAGTGCTCACTTCAGCACACAAACTAAAATTGGAATGATACAGAGACGGTTAGCACGGCCCCTGTGCAAGGATGACACACAAATTCTTGAAGTGTTCCATATTTTTTACCTAAATGGGAAGGAAATCCAAAAAAGAGGGGACATATGTATACGTATAGCTGATTCACTTTGCTGTACAGCAGAAACTAACACAACTTTGTAAAGCAACTATACTCCAATAAAAAAATAAAAATAAGAAAGTGAAGGCCATGAGCCAGTGAGGTGGGCCTTGTCAGATGGCCATTCATGTCTAACCAGTGCAAAAGTTGGTATTGGCAGGTGGATGAGAGCTGGCTTTAGAAATCTAGAGATCTGAGCTTTAGTCCTAGCTCTCTTGGTTTGTCATTTTTAAACAAGGCAGTGAACCTCTCTGGACCTCTGTTTCCTTGTTTGCATCGCAAAGAGTTAATGGAACTTCTTTGGAAGCTATGGGGGGTGGGGGAGGGATTTGAATCAATTTCAAAACAGTACGTTTTATGGTCAGTTAATATTAAAAAAGTTTCAAAATATCCCCCAGGGCAGAGAAAGGTCATGTGCGCTTAGCATACTAAGGCTAGTGTTGTCAGTTCACGAGAAAGAGTCAATGTTATATAGATATGAGAAGTGTGAATTTTTCACATAGCAAAGATAGGTGCCTCCCAAGCCACAGTAGAAGTCTCTCACCGCTTTCCTCTCGTCTGTGGAACCAGAGCTGCCCTTTCTCCCTTCCTGACAACTCTGACCAGCTTTCCTTAGGAGCAGAGGTCATCCCTTCCTTCTACAGAATCCGTAGAAAGTGGGCAGAATAGCAAATCCATTGGCTTCCAGAGGACATTGGAGCTGGTAGACTTACAGACACATGAAAAACGTGGTGGATGGGGCTTGATTATTTGTGTACGTCGGGATGGTGTGTCCTGGGATAAGCACGGGGAGGGCTTAGGCAGAGAGGCTGCCCTCCACGCAAAGCACAAGCAGATGAGGGGCTCAGCCGTGGGTGGCCACAGGCGCAAGTCCGTGCCCCTCTCTGCAGCCTTCCCCAGCTGCGTTCACTGCCATCTTCAGTAAAACACCGATTGCCGAACACCTGACTGTCAGTCCAGGCTCTGCTGTGGCAGCATGAAAGCCCACATTTCAGTGCTATAAAGACAGTTTTCAGCCGTGCTCCGTCTCCACTCCAGCTCCACGGCGGGTTCTGCTCCAAGTTCCACCCAGTCTTGGAGTCAGGCTGGAAGAGCTGGCAGTCTCTGGAATGTTCCTGGTCACCACAGCAGGAAAATGAGAACATGGGGAAACGTGCACTTCATCTTAAAGCTTCCGTCACTCTGCTCACACACCACCGGTTACGGCAAATCCCAGGGTCATGGCCACGTTCAATGGGGAAGAGAAACTCAGTTCTATCGTGGGCCCAAGGGAACAATAACTGGGATATTTGAAGTGTCCTAATTACTACCAGAACCTCATTGATGTTCAAGACGTTTTCACTGTAGTGAAAGATTGGTTATGTGAAACCCCAAACAGAGGTGCTCCTCTCTCCCAAGGTCAGCATCCCGTATGAACTGCCAGCCAGACAGTGAGGACACCTATTCCTGGATGGCCACCTACGGGGAGGCACAGGATGGCAAATACTCCAGGTCGTCTCAGGGGAGCTAGAAATACATCTTAGGGTTCGGAAATAGAACATTCAGTTAGGGAGTTTGGGATTGACAGGTACACACTGCTATATTTAAAATGGATAACCAACAAGGACCTACTGTATAGCACAGGGAACTCTGCTCAGTACTCTGTAATAATCCAGATGGGAAAAGAATTTGAAAAAGAATAGATATATGTATATGTATAACTGAATCACTTTGCTGTACACCTGAAACTAACACAACATTGTTAGTCAACGATACTCTGATATAAAATAAAAAGTTAAAAAAAAAAAGAAATAGAAGGGGTAGATTATGACTGCTAAGCTCAGATGGTTCTATCCCTCCAACTACATACCACCTAGCACAGGAGTGCTCGATAAATTGTTAAACTACACCAGGTCCTCCTTGGGCAAAGAATTGTTCTGAAATAGCCAATTGCTTCTTACATGGCTTCTAATACAGAATAAGTTCTCAACCTTTGTGTATTAGCCTAATTTAATCTTCAAATATGCACACTATTTGGTTATTACTGATTGCATTGTCTCCCGGGCTCTATTTTTTTTTGGTTCTGATAAGTGAGAAAAGAAAATAATAGAAAACTAGAGTAACCTTATGGTTTCTACTACCATGGATAAATAGGAATGCCCAAGAAACATCTCAACTTGAAGAGTGTAAAATTCTCTAGACTTCTTTGTATTGTGTATCTTTGCAGAAATGTTGCATGCATAGAAAGAATATGTGTGTATGTATGTGTACATATACTCTATGACTCTGTATATGTATGTATGTATGCATACATAAATGTGTAAATGTGTGTGAAAAAATATATGATTCCTCTCTCCTTTTTTATATAAATGGTAACATACTGCACTGTCCTGTACCTTGTTTTTTTTTCATTTTACACTATTTCCTGATGAATATTAGTACAGAGAATTATTTCTCTTTCTTCTTAATAGCTTCATACTATTCCTTTGCTTGTGTCATCATTTATTTAACATGTGAGTTAGTTTTATTTTTGGCTGCCTTGGGTCCTTGTTGCTGCGTGCGGGCTTTCTCTAGTTGTGGCGAGCATGGGCTACTCTTCATTGCGGTGCGTGGGCTTCTTCTCATTGCGGTGGCTTCTTCTTTCTCTAGTTGCGGCTCACGGGCTCTAGAGCGCAGGCTCAGTAGTTGTGCCACACGAGCTTAGTTGCTTCACGGCATGTGGGATCTTCCTGGACCAGGGCTCGAACCCATGTCCCTTGCATTGGCAGGCAGATTCTTAACCACTGCGCCACCAGGGAAGTCCCAAGTAAGTTAGTTTTTAAATCTCTTGTTTTTGAAATTGGAAATGGGTACTTCCTTGCCAGTACAATTGTTTCTAAAATGTAAACGTTTCAGGCCATAAAAATCTTCAGGGGGGGGTGGGATGAATTGGGAGATTGGGACTGACATATATACTACTATGTATAAAATAGATAACTAATGAGAACCTGCTGTATAGCACAGGGAACTACCCAATGTTCTGTGGTGACCTAAATGGGAAGGAAATCCAAAAAGGAGGGGATATACGTATATGTATAGCTGATTCACTCTGCTGTACAGTAGAAACTAACACAACATTGTAAAGCAACTCTACTCCAATAAAAAAATTTTTTAAAAATCTTCAGTTCCTTTAGTTCTGACAAAGTCAAATTTCCATGCATAGCTATAGAAGTCTCACTCCTATCCTTGGAGGACTTCAGCCCCCAGTCCCTGCTAAGTGGGCAGGAAGGATATACCCCACCTCCTTTCTGGCTGTAGGTGATGGGACCAGGAGTTGTTCTTATCCTGAGGCAGATGAAAGAGCCCATGGGCATGTAGTGTGCGGTGGAGCGTTTGAGTGAGGTTCTTGAAAGCTGGATCCTCGGGGCCCGCTGCTGGGGGACTGAGAGCCCTCTTTAATCCAGAACTGCTCTATTCTCAGACAAGCCCTGGCGCACCGAGCTGCTGCTTTTGGTTTGATTCGTGATCCCTCCGTATCCTTATATTAAACATTCTTATTTGATAAGCTTTGGAATTTTCTCTTCCTTAATCAAAAGAGCTTTACCTAGAACAGAGCATATGGTGCTTATTTTGTTTCACCCATTCCTGATGTGTACTAGTTAGCAAACACATACTCCCACTGAATTCCGTGACAGTAAATCACACTTATGTGGACAGACATGAATTAAATTGTGCAATGCAGGAATTGTCCCCGGGTAGTTCCTGCCCTCTGTGCTTTCACTGTAGGAAGCATCTCAGCGCTGTGGGTCTCTCCACGAGATGGGCACAGGCCGGGATCTTCCCAGCCACTGTGGCTGTTTCTACTTGCAGTACCTGGCGTGGGATTTCCTAAGTCCCATCCACCTGCGCGAACTTGGAGTGCCAGAAAAACATGTTAGGCTTTGGATTCCAGTGAAAGCCTAATCCTGGTGATGATCCTGAGTATCCTGACTTGATGGAGAGAGAGGCAGAGAATATGCGAGTAAAAGCACTTAGAAGTTAAGGGTTCTTGCCTCTGGGACTGGGTCTGTCACTAATTCGCCTCACAATCTTTAACAAAGCCTCAGCGTCCTCAACTACAAGTCTGAGGGTTTCGTCAGAGTTAAATGAGAAAAGGTACCTTCCGCAGTGACAATAAGTAATTGCTATTATTATATCGTGGCTGGGATGCAGCAGCAATTCAATGCACTGAGGCTGGTCATATCATTTGGATCCCACTATCTAAAGTTAAGACTTCCGTAGAGCAGGCAAATTGATTTTTTTTTAAAGGATTATTCAGTTTGCAAGAAATGGTTTTTAAAAATCAACTTAGGCATGTAGTACAGAGACCTTATAAGCCTGTTTCCTTGAGGTAAATAGATCAAACAATTTACTCCATCAGTGGTGAAACATAACATGGGCAGATATGATTTTACTGTTTCTAGAACTTAATGGGTTTTTTTAACTGTAATAAATACATCTCCAATTTCGTAGAACTATTTTTTTTTCCCTTAACAAAAGAATGACAACTGGAGGACAACTTATAAATATCACTTTGTGTGTGAGGGTGGGGTGGGGGGAGGGTAAGAACACTTAACATGAGATCTATCCTCTTCGCAAACTTACAAATACCAGTACCTTATTGTTAACTATATCTGCTGGTGTACAGCAGATGTCTGGAACTCACCTTGTATAACTGTAACTTTATACCCCTTGAACAACAACACCTCACATCCTCCCCTCCCCCATCCTGGGAACCACCGTTCTATTGTCTACTTCTATACCTTTGACATTTAAATGCCTCCTATAAGAGAACTCAGGCACTGTTGGTCCTTCTGAGGGATGTACTTCACTTAGCATCTCTTCCAGTTCCATCCCTGTTGTTGAAAATGGTAATTCCCTTCTTTTTTTAAAGGCTGAATAATATTCTATTGTATGTATGTACTACGTTTTCTTTATCCATTCATCTGTTGATGGACATTTGGATTGTTTCCATATCCTGGCTATTATGAATAATGCCGCAATGAACATGGGGGTGCAGATATCTCTTCAAGATACTGATTTTGATTCTTCCAGTATATATCCAGAAGTCGGATTGCTGGAGCATTTGGTAGTTCTATTTTTAATTTTTGAGTGAACTTCATACTGTTTTCCATAGCAGCTGCATCGTCAAACATTCCCATCAAGAGTGTCCAGGGGCTTCTATTTCCCCACGTCCTTGCCAACACTTACCATGTTTTTTCTTATAGCCATCCTCACAGGTGTGAGGTGATACCTCATTGCACCTTTGATTATAATTAAAAGCTCTGTAATTCCACTGCTCTGAAATAGAGACCAACAGCCAAAATTAGACTTTTTCTGTGGATTAGAATGTCATGTACAAACTTTTCATTTAGCATTATATTGTTCTCATTTTCAGAGTTTAAAAACTTATTTTATAAACATGATTTGTATATAGTTCAATGGATATACCAAAAGTTTTTGAAACATTCCCAATTTCTGAACATTTAAATAGTTTCTAAGTAATTAAATGGTTGTAATATTTACAACTGAAAACTGGCTATAGAAGAAAGTAAACTGCAAATTGTAGGAAAGTATGCTGCTGTGGTCACAAGCTTAAAATACGATTATAATTCCATTATAATTATTCTTAAAAGGAGTAAAAATTTCTCAATTCTTTTATTCACATAAACTTTCATTCAATATCTGTGTGTGTGTGTGTGTGTGTAAACCGTGGAAAATGTTCTTTATCAAAAGCAATTCATTTAGGTTTTTTTCACTCAGCACTGGCTTTGTAATAGTGCCACCTTCTGGTTGGAATTTGCCTTTACAAGCTGGTGTGTTTTCCAGACGATTCCCACGGGGCTCAGTAAATTGTGATTTTGTTCCAGTGAGTGAACTGTGGTAAATCAATCTCAGCAGACTACAACCCTAAAGATGCTGGTCTGCTAGGTGCTAGAGGACAAAAAGCATAGGGAATGCAGGAAACATAGAGAGAACTAAGAAGTTATGCCAAGCATATAAACAAACAAACCATGTAAACTTGCAATGTTCTTTGCTTGTAATTGACTCATTCTCTTTTAGAAAGATACAGTGGAACTGTGTACCTCGCAGAAAATGTCAAATGAGAAATGTGGGTATACGTGGGTCAGGAGCTGTCCAAGGTGGGTCTTTGGGCTACAAGGGCTTCTGCTTATCTTTCATCTAAGCCTTTGAATGCAGCCATTTGAATTCATCTAAAGTGATAGACCCTAAGCCACGCCCCCTCACCTTTTTCCCTTTAAAGTATGAAGTTAACATTTGAGACAACTGCCGTAGGCATACCCAGATTTTCAAAAAAGCTGTTCCCTCTTTTATTTTGGTAAAAATAATGCATTACAGCAATTTGTATTCAACACAACTATTCAGAGTCAGTAGTGAAGATGCTAAATTTCCTGCTAAATTCGGGTCCAGGATACAGAGAGTTCCCCAGTTCCACTGTTCACTTTCTCACTTAGGGAAGCTTGTAGGTGCGAGTGAGGATCACCATTATAGGAAAAATCATGAATTCCCTCCTGTGTATAAAGCTCAAGGACCAGCCACTTGGATCCAGTGTCAAGATAAGAAAACCCGCACCTTTCAAACGGCCCCTGATTACCACAAAAGGGGCACTTTATAAGTAGCAAGAATTAACTTGAGACAAACCGCATGCATGATCAGGACAACTTATGTTAAGACTGTCAGGCTGAGAATCTCCCACCTAAATTTCCCAAATTGAATGACTATGGGTGCACTATTTATTCTCACTTATTCAACCTTTCAGAATGTGCTTAAAGCAAAACCTTCTTACAGCCAAGGCCACTAACATCTTACTAAATGAATATCCAGATGCATGAACTTCTTGTCGTACAGTGATACTTTTTAAAGATTTTTTTTGATGTGGACCATTTTTAAAGTCTTTATTGAATTTGTTACAATATTGCTTCTGTTGTTGTTTTTTGGCCATGAGGCATGTGAGCTCTTAGCTCCCCTACCAGGGATTGAACCCGTACCCCCTGCATTGGAAAGCGAAGTCTTAACCACTGGACAGCCAGGGAAGTCCCCATACAGTGATACTTTTAAGCAAAAGACATATACTCCTAATTCTCAGTCATGGAAAATAATACAGGGGTCTTTTCTAAGATAAAAATGGGCACCTAAAAAGGTTAACTGGCTTTTTTTGTTTTGGTTTCTGAAGTTGCCAAGCTTCTCAACACAAAATAAAGCGGACGAAGTGCCTGTTGATCACTTTTGCAGCCAACAACCCAAAACTTAGCCTTGAATTGATATGTGAGTATTGAGAAATTGATCTGATGATTTCCTTTTATTCCCTCTCTAAATCCGATGGCAAGCAAAGCCCTTAAATCTCACAGATGTATTTATATATTCACTTGTAAAACCTATTCATGTTATCTGGACCGTCAATCACCACAACTAAAAATCGACCTGACAGACCAGATATGGTGGCTCATAAATATTGATTTCCCTCAAGGAGCTAGGAGCTGAGCAGTGTTCCCAACAAGGAAGAGCCTGTAGACGTCTCTGGTTCACCAGTTATATTTGGGCTTGTGAGCTCATTAGTTAGCCGTATTCTTCAACTCCTACACTAAAGTATTTCCAAGTCTGTAGGCGTTAAGGTTGATCAATCTTTATTGCTCTCAATTGATAGCTTCCCAGATGCTCAAGTTAGCCAAGACTTTTTTATTTAAGAAAAATGAGTTGATAATAGTAAATATATAATATATTTTATGATATTGATTATAATAGATTATAGTTAATAGTACATACTTGAAAGTTGCTGAGAGAGAACATTTTAAGTGTTCTCACCACCAAAACGAAACAGTAATTATGTGACATGATAAAGATGTTAGCCAAAGCTAAGGTAGTAATCATTTTGCAAGATGTAAGTGTCTCAAATCAACACGTTGTACACCTTAAAGTTACACAATGTCATATGTCAATTAAAAGAAAGAAAAGCAAGTTCCTTATTTACCCTCCTTTAACTGTTTTCAATGAACTGACTTCACGTAGCTTTTAAAAGTGAATTAATAGAGAGACGTAAAGAGATCTTTCTTTGGAAGCCTCTGGAAAGCATCACCAGAGCAGATGATATACAGCATAGCATCATCAACTAAGAGTGAGGGGAAAGTGAGGGGTAATAGGTTTAGGCTTTTGACCTCAATATGGCCTCTCTGACCTTTTGAAAACCCATAAACTCTACGTTTTGAAACTGAGAACTACAATTTAATTCATTCAGTTAGATAAATCATTTCTACAGGAGCAGAGATTTGGTGCTAAGCCCTAGTTTACTGTAAAACAAAGAGCTATATTTAATATAATTGCATTTCAGCTTCAAGTAAAATCACTCTATAAATTTTATGCTAAAAAGGGATTTAGGGTTTGAGCTAGTCCCTTGGCTTCCATGTGACTCTGACTTGCTGTTAGAAATGCTCCATGTGACTAACGTGGAATCCTTTTCTGTAACTGAAAATCTGGTTTCCCTATCTTGCATTGTTATCCTCAAATATTGCCTCTGCCAATATTTTCTTCACGATTTCTCATGAATATTTATATGATCCAGAATTTCTTTACTGGTAAAGTGAACCATCCAATCTATGGCTCTTTGCTGAGTCCTCCCGGGACACCCTCACCCCCCAAAACATCGTGGATTCTGTTGGTTGGTTTCCATCTCCACCTCTGGCTGTTATGTCCTGGTCTCCAGCTCTGGCTGTAGCAAAGCCAGCTTGTCTTCCGCCCACTCCCTCCAATCCTGTCTCCAGCAGGTCTCTTTTAGCATCCTTTCCCTGTTATCAGCCAAAGACAGCAGCAGAAGAATGTCAGTTTTGCTATCTATGCCTGTACTCTAATTCCACTTCACAGCCAGCCATGGGGTTTGCCTTAATTTAATTTCTATATTAACCTGTTTACAATTTCCTCAAAAGTCACTACTCACATTGTATTTATTCTGCCAGTCGACAGATACTTCACAGATTTGGCATTGAAAAGCCCCCTGGAAATGCAATTCAAATAAAATGTTCAGTTTAGAAAGGGTTTTCAATACACCATCTCAACAGACTCAGTGGTTGAGTATCATGGAATAGAGGCAGCCATGCCTCTACAGTAACCGTTCCCTACTATGAAGACTGCTCATATCTTTAGACTGAAAAATATATATGCCATGTGTATAATGATTCCCTTGCACGACTGTCAAAGAAAAAGGAATGGGTAATATTTCTGGCGAAATTAGCTCCAAGGCTCAATGGGAGTGAAGATTGGAGGAGATACTTTCTTCTGATACAGCAAATAGGCTGGAAAAGTGTTATTTGCACGGACTTGATTCCTTTTGAAAATAAGACACTCCGACGCTTGTAAAGCAGGTATACAGTTGAGAGTTAGGGGCTGAGAGATGGGGGAGAAGTCATGAAAGCAGGATACAGAGCAACTCTCTTTTCATTTTAGTATTTCACAAGTTTGGTGATGGGGGTGACTGACCTAGATGGGAGGCCAGCCAACATGAGAACGCTGCAGTGTGGTACCCACACGCCTGAGCAGAGGGGAGGTGCTCAGTGTCAGGAACAGCTGGATGAACCATCCTGGAACCACAGAAGGGTGACCCTGCAGTGAAACTTGCATGTGGAGCTTTGGCACATGCTCCTTTGTAGACTGTCATCCACAGTTCCTGTGTCTTTTCCGTCTTCTACTGCCCTTCATCGCTGAGGGACTGCCCTCCCTCTCCCCCAAATTTGACATCTCAGTGAATTCCCCAGGATGTACAACCTCCTTAGTTGAGGATTGTGGAAGGCCCCCAACCTGGGGTGGTGGTGCCAGACTCTTCCTGGCTGCTAGGCAAAGCCAGGCACTGCGTTAAGAGCTGGGTGACTTGCAAGAAGTCTTTGATACAATAGCCTCTTAGGTTTTCTGAGCAAAGTGTCTTGCGCACAACAGGTGCTTCATAGATATTTAGGATTAATGGTTTCTAGGACTGGCATTATGGATGCCATCTTTGCAGCCCACCATTCCGACTGGAGAAATGGAAATTTTGAGAAAACAAGCCAGCCCTATATTTCTAAGTATGAATCTCCCTAAGGAAACAATCTAATATCGTAAATTCCCTACCAGAATGCAGTTTCCCATTGCTTATGATGACTTCTGTTGAGCATACGTACGCGACGACTGCTCAGACGATTCCCTGTGCCACCCCCTCAAATGGGAAGGTGTCTGTTTGGATTCAGCTGGGAGAGCATGCTAAAAATGTCTTCACTTTGGCATTAAATCAGTTTATTGGAACATGTACACTCCAAAACTAGACGCTTCTTACTTCTCTTTTTTTAGTAAAGTATTTCACATTTACAATCTATTTCTGGAGGATCCAGGGACTTTAAATACAAAGGTGAGGATGTGTTTTTGCTAGCTAAAAATAGTCATTGTTTTAATTAAAATGTGATCAGAGAGGAGAGTGTTTTACCTAAACATCTGAAAAAATTTACCAGAGATAGAAATCATGAGGACACATGTATACATTAGTTTAGCAGAAAAATCACCTTCTACCATAAGCCAAAAATAAGCTAACAAAGTTGAACCCAAAAGGAGGATTTTCATAGCTCGTTTTTGACAATAAGCTGAAAGTTTACTTCTAAACAATGGAAGGTAATCCAAGCTCTTCATGTATTCATAAAGTAACTAATTCCCTCATTTAGTTAGCATGTGTAACCCTGTTGTGGTAAGGGAACATTGACAGGTCATGTTTTGATGCTTTAGTGATAGATGAGAATTTACTCCTAATTGGTATCTGCAGTAGCAATGCTGGAGTTTCGTGCTAGATGAGGGCTATTCCGTGTGCCCATGAGCTGGTAACTGGTGACATCGTAGGTGTAAATGGTGGCTAAAATAATTGTGTCGGAATAATGAATATCTTGACCGTGGAATGTCTCCAGGACAGCTCTGAGAGTCCTCTATTTTTGTTTGTTTGCTATCATGAGAAAATATTCATTGACATAGAACTGTGACTTACATTTCATAGTGTGGTGGGTGATTCCACGCACTTCTGGTATTTCTGCCAGCTTTGGGGCAGTTATGATTTCCCCCTTTTGAGAAGCTGTGTTCCCTCAATATCGGGATGAGTGTCACACTTGTTAGAGCTGAGATGTGGGGACCATTTGCAGCAGTAACCAGGCCCAGAAACAGATGATTTCGGTAGGGGAAGGAGAGTGTGTCAGGAAGAGGGGAAGCAGTGGCTGGGGTCTGTGGGAAGAAGCCAGCAGAGGAAGGTTACCTTGGCTGGTGTGGCTGCACTAGAGCACAAACAGCCTTTGCAGTGGGCAGTGCCTTTGACCATTCCTGATTTCCTCAGCCACCCTGGGGGTGTTACAACCATGGGAGATACCCCAGGATACGCCTCTGTTTATGGAGGTGTGCACAACAGGATTCTGAGTTACTTAGGAAATCTGTTAGGGTAAACATGCAATGGTTTTCTACTGGTTAGTTGAGAGCTTCAGGCCCATACACAACTCTGGAAAAGAAAAGATGCAGCAGAGCCTGAGGACCCACTGGAACCAGGGACACACATGCCACCAGGGGCCTTTTTCCAGTTCTTGACTCTGCTTTATTCAGTATGTTGGCTTCAGTCTCTCATTTCATACACTTCCTTCACTTAGTGGGACACATGGACGCTGACTTCTTGAGTTTTACATCTCATGGTGTCAGCCCCTAGAGAAAGGCTGTCCTTTAGCTCTCTCCAGTATCAAGTCCAAAGTCTTTTGGATTTTACTGTCAGAGAGGGGTGGGTAATTTGGATTTTGGGGGCAGACAGTCAAAAGTCCCAAGGAAACCCCATCGAATCCCATTAGCTCACAAACTAATTGTTGTCCGAAGTAGCTGTGGTCAGAGGCTATGGGTCTTTTTGGTCACTTCCCTTCCTCTATACCTATTCTTTCTGGTTTCCTGTGCATCCTCTCTGACTTTGACCATTCACCTACGGTGCTGACTGCTCCTGAAGAGCTGACATGTGTAGGCTGCCTGTGACATCACTGCCAGCAGCTGGGCCCAAGTTCTTCACTGAAATGGGATCTTGATGGTGTATCATTGTGTCCACTACAACCCAATGGTTTCCACATCAGTATTCAACTTCCCCCTGGTCTTCAAAGACTTTTCTAAATTAAAATTTCTTTCATTCTGATTTTAACTTTTTATTCATAATCTGAACTTCTACTGTAAACCAAAAAACAAAGAACATTTATTGAAGGCCAGGTGTAAGTCTAATACTATGTTAGACATTTCCATAAATAACTATGTAAGATATATTACACATCTTTATGAGGCTCAGAAAGATGGAGCTTAAGACATCATGTCTGTTTGGCATGGATACCTACATTATCACCACTGTGAAATCCTTCATGCAACAAGGCAAAGATAATTTACTAATTTAAGCATAAGAACACATCCAATGCTGTATTCTTTGTCGGTACTGTCCGTCAGATGAAGATGAAGTTTGGATCAAATAACCATGTTAGGACCAGTGAGTTCTTAAGCTACCCCTTTAAACGTTCTGATTTTTTCTTAAACTCATTTTGGGCTTTTTCCCTAGAGAGTCCTTAGCTGTTGCTTCTGACTGTCTTGGCTCCGTCGTTACCACCCGTACATCTGTCCTAAAATCAATTTACCTTCGCTTCCAGGCTTGTTGGAGCCCATCTGTGCCCCGTCCTCACAAGCACCCATCTGTTTGCTGTTAATCTCAAATATATATATATATATATATATATATATATATATATATATATATATAGTTTTTCAGATTCTTTTCCCTTATAGGTTATTATAAAATATTGAGTATAGTTCCCTGTGCTATACTGTAGGTCCTTGTTGGTTATCTATTTTATATATAGTAGTGTGTATATGTTAATCCCAAACTCCTAATTTATCCCTCCCCTCACCCACTTTCCCCTTTGGTAACCATAAGTTTGTTTTCTATGTCTGTGAGTCTGTTTCTGTTTTGTGTATAAGTTCATTTGTATCAATTTTTTTAAGATTCCACACATAAGTTATACCGTATGATATTTGTCTCTCTCTGTCTAGCTTACTTCACTTCATGTGATAATCTCTAGGTCCATCCATGTTTCTGCAGATGGCATTATTTGATTCTTTTTTATGGCTGAATAATATTCCATTGTATGTATGTACCACATCTTCTTTAGCCATATATTATGAAAAATATATGTCATTTCTCAACCCTCCAGCAATGCTGCAAGGTAAGAATTATCTATATTTTATAGACGAGGAAGCTGAGGTTCAAAGAAGTGAACTGACAGGTAATATGGGGCAGAATCATAACTGAAATTTGCTATCTCTATGACCTCAAAGTCCAAAGCCTTTCTCCTGGGTTAATCTGCTTTTTCAGAAATTTCTCTAAGTTGGTAATTTGAAGTTAAATATTTTTTTTCAGAGAAGCAGTACCTCCCATATGTTTACTTAACCTAAAATGTACAGCCGTAGATAAATGTTCGCATATGAATTACAATTTGGTTTACTTTGAATATATCCTTCCCAGTTGAGGCAGCAGAATTTGGGAATTTAAAACTCTAGGTTACTGGAAACCAGCCAAGTTCTCCTTGGCTTGGTGGGATTTCTGCTGAGGTAGATGCTTAAGGTCATGAAAGAGATGCAAAGTTTCTCATGGTCTTTTGCTAGATTAGACACCTAGTGGGCACCTTTGGGCCCCAGGCTCCCTTTCTTCTGCCTGTTACTTTAAGAAGAGTTCCATGGTGCAGAGATTTTGTCTGCAGGCTTTCACTTCCGCTGCATGGAAGAGTTAATTCTGATAGGGGTTACCCTCCTCTGGCCTACTGCTGAGTAAGACAAAACCTCACAGCTTTTCTTAGATAACTGAAATAAGCACAGAGCCCCTTGGGAATGTGTCATGGTTATTAATCACTAGCATCTACAGAGAAATATGGGCAGAAGTGACAAAAGAAAAAACTCACAAGTTGAGAAGACTCCCCAGAGAAGTTGCCCCTAATGTTCATTGGATGCCATGAGCAGGTACTCACTCTCTTTCCTTTGCTCCAAACCCTTCTCCACGCTTAGAAGCTCCAGATAACTTTCTCTTTCTTTAATCCTCCAGAATCAGTGGGCTTGGGTCTCACTCCCGTATAAAATAAGGCTCTGGGACTTCCCTGGTGGTCCAGTGGTCAAGACTCCAAGCTCCCAATGCAGGGAGCCTGGGTTCAATCCCTGGTCAGGGAACTAGATCCCACATGCCGTCAAAGAATCCCGCGTGCTGCAACTAAGACTCAGCACAGCCAAATAAATAAATACATAAATATTTTTTAAAAGTCTCCGTCCTATGTCTTCCTTTCTCAGCTGCTTGGCTCTTGAAATTAAATGTCATCCTTTTTATTTTGGAGTTTTTTGATTAACCTCTTGGGGGCAGCAATGCCTCAGTTCTTTATGACATTTTCCCAGACTAGATGATGTTAAATTTCAAGTGAATCAGTGTCGGCTTATTTGGTTTTTTTTTTTCCATTTTAGTTTGTTATGATGTCATTGTTTTAATTTCTGCCTCAGTCCATTAACTAAAATAATAAACCTATGAATCAAAGTCAGATGTCTTTGTAAATGAACAGAGGACAAATTTGCATGTTCAATGAAGAAGCAGTTGATAAATTGACTTTCAGCTTTATTTAACTCATTTTCATTTTTCTGAAAATCTATAGTGAAAAATTCTTTTTTCCCCATTAAGTAACCCAAAGAATTGGATTATTGTTCTTTAATTGTTTTATGTGTTTGTTTTCATAGCTGACTGTAACCTCCATGAGGTCAAAGGCTACAAGTTACAATATCATTTATTTTGTAATTAGCCCTGTACTTATGAATGTATTTATGTAGGCACTTAATGGTGTGAAAGCCATTGGCTTGAACTGAATTAAATTCTTTTAATGGCTGTGTCCATTTTAGAAAAGGCATAATGCTAGATAATTAGAACACAAAGATAAATAAGATACAACCCCTTCATTCTCAAGGACCTCACATGTCTTTTTTTATCTTTGTGTCCTAAGTCTTTGTGCTTTTCTTGAGTAGGTAATAGAGACACATGGTTCCCAATTAAAGTGAGATACTGAGATGTACATTGAGAATTGCTGCTCCTACTTATGTCTGTAAACATCCCCCCTCCGAGTCCAATCAATCCCCAGTTGGTAATCATCTTCATTAATTAATCCCGTGTCCTTTTAGTGCTTCTTCATGCAGACACAGGCAAATACACATATTATGTATTTTCTTATTTTTCTTTTCTTATACAGAAGTTAGCATATAAACCATCCTTACCCTGCTATTTCTACTTTATGTACTCTGAAGATCTTTTTATATCTGTACGTACATAGACAGTGTTTTTATCCTATTCTTATTTAAATGGCTGCATAATATTCATTATATGTATGCTTGTTTAACTCAGGATTTCTCACCCTTGGCATTAGGGACATTTGGGGCAAGATAATTTTTGGTTGTGGATGTTGTCCTTTGCAGTGTAGAATGCTTAGCAAGCACCCCTGACTTTGACCCACTAGATGCTAGGAGTCCTCCCCAGTTGTGACAGCCAAAAATAAATCACCCCTTGTAGAGAACTTGTGTTTTAAACAATCCTCTAATGAGGAACACTTGGGTTGCTTCTGATCTTTTGTTATCACAAAACACGCAGTGTTGAGTAATCTTGTACATATGTTATTTTGTATGTGTGTAAGGTATGAATTACTATTCATAGGATTGCTGGGTTAAAAACAAAAATTTCTGGGACTTCCCTGGTGGCGCAGTGGTTAAGAATCCTCCTGCCAACACTCTATGACATAAATCACAGCAAGATCCTTTTTGACCCACCTCCTAGAGAAATGGAAATAAAAACAAAAATAAACAAATGGGACCTAATGAAACTTCAAAGCTTTTGCACAGCAAAGGAAACCATAAACAAGACCAAAAGACAACCCTCAGAATGGGAGAAAGTATTTGCAAATGAAGCAACTGACAAAGGATTCATCTCCAAAATTTACAAGCAGCTCATGCAGCTCAATAACAAAAAAACCAACAACCCAATCCAAAAATGGGCAGAAGACCTAAATAAACATTTCTCCAAAGAAGATATACAGACTGCCAACAAACACGTGAAAGAATGCTCAACATCACTAATCATTAGAGAAATGCAAATCAAAACTACAATGAGATATCATCTCACACCAGTCAGAATGGCCATCATCAAAAAACTACAAACAACAAATGCTGGAGAGGGTGTGGAGAAAAGGGAACACTCTTGCACTGCTGGTGGGAATGTGAATTGGTACAGCCACTATGGAGAACAGTATGGAGGTTCCTTAAAAAACTACAAATAGAACTACCATATGACCCAGCAGTCCCACTACTGGGCATATATACCCTGAGAAAACCATAATTCAAAAAGAGTCATGTACCAAAATGTTCATTGCAGCTCTATTTACAATAGCCCGGAGATGGAAACAACCTAAGTGTCCATCATCGGATGAATGGATAAAGAAGATTGTGGCACATATATACAATGGAATATTACTCAGCCATAAAAAGAAACGAAATTGAGCTATTTGTAATGAGGTGGATAGACCTAGAGTCTGTCATACAGAGTGAAGTAAGTCAGAAAGAGAAAGACAAATACCGTATGCTAACACATATATATGGAATTTAAGAAAAAAAATGTCATGAAGAACCTAGGGGTAAGACAGGAATAAAGACACAGACCTGCTAGAGGATGGACTTGAGCATATGGGGAGGGGGAAGGGTAAGCTGTGACAAAGCGAGAGAGTGGCATGGACACATATACACTACCAAATGTAAAATAGATAGCTAGTGGGAAGCAGCCACATAGCACAGGGAGATCAGCTCGGTGCTTTGTGACCACCTAGAGGGGTGGGATGGGCAGGGTGGGAGGGAGGGAGACGCAAGAGGGAAGAGATATGGGAACATACGTATATGTATAACTGATTCACTTTGTTATAAAGCAGAAACTAACACACCATTGTAAACTAATTATACTCCAATAAAGATGTAAAAAAAAAAAGATTGTGCTTGACAATCCACCATCTCTGCCACAAATAAAACATTACTTACTCGCGCAAAAAAAAAAAAAAGAATCCGCCTGCCAATGCAGAGGACATGGGTTCGAGTCCTGGTCCGGGAAGATCTTACATGCCGCGGAGCAACTAAGCCTGTGCGCCACAACTACTGAGCTTGTGCTCTAGAGCCCGTGAGCCACAACTACTGAGCCTGTGTGCCACGACTGCTGAGCCTGCGTGCCACAACTACTGAAGCCCATGCTCCTAGAGCCCATGCTCTGCAACAAGAGAAACCCGTGCTCTGCAACAATGTCAAGCCCGTGCACCGCAACAAAGAGTAGCCCCTGCTCGCTGCAACTAGAGAAAGCCTGCGTGCACCAGCGAAGACCCAACGCAGCCAAAAAAAAAAAAATTTCCCCCATAGGGATCTTGCCATTTTGGAGTCCTTTCAACAAGGTATGAGACTGTGATTATCTTTCTATGTAACAGATGAAAAGATAAAGAAACATAATCCCGAAAAGGCCTGGTACACTTAGAATTCAGTGGGGCAGAGGTGTGGCGCTCCGAGAGAGAGCGTGGCGCAATGAGGCTTCAGCTTAGACTGGAAACAACCTTCTATGACAAAGGGGAAGGTTAGGATTTAATGAAATAGGACATGGAGCTCATAGCCTTCGTTAGCAGGAGACTGGGGAGAGGAGAGTTTGGTCTGTGGGTGAGGCAAACCTCGGGGAACACGGGATACTCACCAGAGTTGGAAGAGATCTGCCACCTGGACCTTGAGGACCGTCGCAGTGGTCCGGAGAGAGATGGGGGAGGAAGGGGCTGAAGCACAGAGGAGTGACACAGGGCAGAGACTGCGCGGGGGAGGCTTTTCCTGGCTGTTCATGCTCTGTCCTCCTCCCTCTCCAGTTGAAGGTTAACCATAAGTCAGATCACATCACTCCTCTGCTTATACACTCCAGGGGCTCCCAGTGCATTATGCATAAAACCCTCACTGGTTAGAATGACCCACAAGGCCCTCTGTGATCCCCAGGGGAAATAGGCTTCCCAGGAAATAGGGGTGCACAGAGGCTCAACTTCTCACCCTCCCCTGGCTTCCCTCCCCTTCCATGCCTCACACATGCAGGCCTGGGAAGCACCAGGGGTGGCTGGTTTCTGGGCCCATCTGGGCAGAGGGCTGGTGGCTTGGTGGGAAGGATGGGGTGTGGGAATTTGATGTCCATCTACAGTTCCTATCCTAGCCTTTAATGTAGGTGGTGCTGATGGATGCAGCAACTAGAAACAAGCACATTAATTCTGCTTCTGTAATTGTTGAGCTTCTGGGCATGTTCTTGCAACTAACATAATATATCACACTTTCTTCAGGCCTTGACTGCCACCAGGTCACCAGTACAGGCATGTTTATTTGTAGTAAGTGTCTTACCCAGGTTCCTTTATGGTTTGTGATCTCTCTTTTCTTTATCTTGATTGTCCTTTTGTGTTCTGCTGAATAATAGCCTCACAAAGATGACCCGGCTCCTGGCTGCCCAGGGAAGGAGGGGCACAGGAGTTTCTTTGGGGACCTGTTAGGGAGGAAGGATGGCGGAATGACTGCTGGCAAGGCAATAATGATCATCATAGAGTTAATTATTTTTTTCATATTGAATGCCTCTGAAAACTGCTTCAAGCTTTTCTCAGGTTATCCTCTGTGTCAAAAAGGAAATATTCTACTTAGACATTTACAAGTGGCTAAGCATACAACTTCTGAAATCAAAATTTTAATATTCAAGTTTTTTTTTTGATGGAAAAAGACAGTTGTATTTTCCAAAATTTTAAATAAATTCTTTGGGTCAAGATATACTGTAGAAAGTTTCATGTGAGAAGGTGATTTAAAAATACCTTAGAGCTTACTGAGACAACATCTTACTACTGTAGTCACAAAGCTTTGATAGCTGTTGCATGAAAGAACCTCACTGTTTAATTTACAAATCTGTAAAATTTCCTCTGTGCAACTGGTGACATGTTTATATATATATTTATTTATTTAAAATAAACATATACTTATACACACATATATACTATATATAATGTATATGCCTACATATACTAAACATAGATATACACATATATATACTATATATATAATGTGTATATATTGTGTATTATACATGTATGTGTGTATATGTATACATAATATATACATATATAAGATATATAATACATAAATACTTTGTATACATAGACAGAGATATTTATATATACAGGTATTATATATAGTATCTGTATAAATGTATATTATGTATGTAAGTATACAAATGTATATTAGTTATCTAGGTATTCCTATATAGAGAGAGTATATCCATATTTGTATATATATATCACTATAGGTCCATTAGAATGTCAATAGGATTTATTCTCTCACAAAGCTCTCACGGCAAGCTTTGGTTTTCTACTGTGTGAATATGTCCAGAATTGTTCCTCCTGTTGCTTCTGGTCCAATATTGCCTCTACCCCAAGGTTTTCTCTCTTTGGACTATATCCTAAGGCTGTTATGGTCTTTGTTGCCCTGTTTATTATAAAAAGAGACAAAGGAGGTGGCTGTATCTCACTCAGAAGATAGCGTTAAAATGCCAGGCAATATTAACAGGAATTGAACAGATGTAAAAGAAAACCATATTTTGAGATATTGTTTTGCCTAAATTTGTTAGCAGCCCCAAATTATTCTCTATTTTTCCACAGGGGCCTTATTTAATCACAATAATTGAGAATTTCATTTCTAGGGCAATTTAAAGTGTTTTGTGAAGGTTTCACTTTGACTCATTATTATTAACCTCATGGAACAGAGAAATGTAGAGAAACGATATGTAAAGGGAGCGAGCTCTTGAGAAGCTGAGAGATGTAAACACAGGAGCATATCTGCTATTTCAAAAATAAGGCGTTTAATAGAAACTTCCTTGGGAGATTCATAAACACAGAAGCTTAACACATAACAAAGCTGACTCGGGCTTTAAATATTAAAAGGGTAAAATTAACATGTTTAAACACCCCTCAGGTTTAAGGCTGTCTTTAATCACTTTATGAGTACTGAGTACTTTCCCTTCTTAAAATATGCATTAGCCATGTCAGTACATAAGCGACATCCCTTTGTAATCACTACTGTGAAAGCCTCACGGTTAATTACACAGTTTCTATCTCACACCACTGATCTCCCAGATCTTTCCCAACTTCTCTACACAAATCTAACTCCCCTCAACCACCCCTGCATTTTAGGGGCCTTGAACTCTACTCTTAAAGCTCTCGGGACATTTTTATGTATAGTTCTCGTCAACATCTACAATGATTGGTGATGTTCTTGTCTGTCTTTCCTACTGGAGCATGCAATATTTGCAGACAAAGGCTGTACCTGACTCACTTTTATGCCCACCATCATGAACACAGTTTGTGATGTTAGCGCGAGTTCATGTGCCTGACGCACAGTGAGGCCGAAGAAACTGAAATGTGGGAACTTGGAGCAGAGAAAGGTTTATTGCAGGGCCATGCAAGGAGACAAGTGTCTCATGCCCTAAAAAGCTCCAAGCTCCGCGAAGGGTTTCAGCAAAGCATTTTTAAAAGCCAGGTGAGGGAGTGGAGGGTCTCAGGGTAAAGTGATCATCTCGTGCACAATTCTCTGGCTGGTGGTGAGGTAACAGGGTGGTGTCGCGGGGCTTAACATTATCAGTCTTTAGACTGGAGGAGACCTGGGGCTATCTGTTCATGGTCCTCAAGTAGTTAACATCTTCCATTTGTTGGGGGCTTTTCACATCTGTAAAGCAACTCAGGAAATGTGCATCAGATACTATTATCTAGGTAATTCAGAGAGGAGCTAAAGCAGAGGATATGGGGGAAGGCCTGTCCTGGGAAGGCCCCAAAGGGTCCTGCTAGGTTACAATGACACATGGTATTGAGGAAGCAAAATAAAGGAAGGCATTACATATTTTTCCTAACTCAGTTTTCCTTTTAAAAATGTCCATGGTTATCTCTGAAATATTTGCATGTTAAACAGTACCAAGATTTCCAGGTTACTTTAGTGCGAGGGATGTGGCTGGCTCCTGCTTGCTGAATTTCTGTGTTGGAAAGGAGGCTGATGGCAGGAAATGCCTCACTCAGTCCATCTACAACCCCATTGGGAAGTAGGCAAGCAAGGGAATTGTGTGCATGGTTTAAGACAGAAACACGTTTCTCTCCAATATTCAGACAGTGGAGTCTGAGTATATTCAAGCTGTTACGGGGAGATGTAGATTAAATATTTGTTTAGGTTGAACACAGCACAAATGGCTAATTTAAGATAAAATCCACCTTGGGTATTGCAATGCCCAGATATTTTACTTTATTTTGTTATCAAAAATTACCAAGTCTGGTTTTTTTTTGTTTTTTTTTTTTCCTATTAGGCAGATACAGCTGAAGCATTTGTTTGTTTTAATCACCTGGACAATTGTCTTTTTTTAAAAAAAAAATTTATTTATTTATTTATTTTTGGCCGTGTTAGGTCTTTGTTTCTGTGTGTGGGCTTTCTCTAGCTGCGGTGAGCAGGGGCTACTCTTTGTTGCGGTGCACGGGCTTCTCATTGCAGTGGCTTCTGTAGTTGCGGAGCACGGGCTCTAGGAGCGCGGGCTTTAGTAGTTGTGGCATGTGGGCTCAGTAGTCGTGGTTTGTGGGCTCTAGAGCGCAGGCTCAGTAGTTGTGGCGCACGGGTTTAGTTGCTCCACGGCATGTGGAATCTTCCCAGATCAGGGATCGAACCCATGTCCCCTGCATTGGCAGGCAGATTCTTAACCACTGCGCCACCAGGGAAGTCCTGGATAATTGTCTTAGGTTTCCTTTCCTGATGGATAAGTTTCAGAGGATTAGATTCACTTCCTATGACTAAATGATAGTCATAATGAAACCAATTGGTCAACAGCTGAGGGATAAGGGGAGAATCCTACAACAGACATTTCAGGGGAAAAAGGAGCTGTCGAACTCCTGAGTGGAAATAACGGTTGTGAGACTGGTCTTCGTGCCGTTATCAGGAGCCTCCTAACATCAGGGGTTCAGGAATCTCTTTGGCTCTTCAAAGTGGTTTGAGGCTCAGGTCTGTATGAACCAGGCCCCAGCCTGGTGGGAGGGAGGAGTACTCAAGGGAAGAGCTGGGGGGCTGGGGCTTGAAGCACTTCCTTTAGTGCAGACCATTGAAGACCACCATGAAAACACACTTCTTATTTTGGAAAGTTCGCATTTGATTGAATTACCCATTGTGCCTGTATATCCTAGTTATACTAGGGAATATACAGTGAGTTTATTGCAAAGAAATAATTTTGCAAATTTTCACTGCTTTAGCCTTGAGTCATTTTGCTATTTTTCACATAAAACATTCAATTAATTATAAGACATTTGTCCTGGGCCATTACCCTTTAAATCATTTAAAAATATACAGGCTATAATTACATGATTATTGGTTGTTAAAATGTTAATGCTTAGTTTTAAAATGTCAAGTTAGCTTTCAAAAGGAAGATATGCAACAGAAATGTATTTTTTGTATTTCAATTAGCACCATTACAGCGAAAGAATTTCTAGTCACATTACACAAACATCACTTTTTTTCTCTATTAAGGTAGAAGAAATAAGCAACTGTTTCTTCATCAATTATTCTCATAATAACTTCAAAATGTTTCAAAATCTATGTATAGGTGATTGATCTACTGAATATCACTTTTAAAGTAAAGAGGAAGGAAAGAAAACTGTGAAACAATATTTTAACAAGGAAATAAAAATTACATGGCCAGTGTGCCTATTTGAATGAATCCAGTCAGTTAGCTGTACAGTTCAGACAAATTTAACCAAAAAATCACCTAGACTCAAATTCTAAAGCAAATTTTGTTAAAAATCGTCAGCTCTTAAGAACTCTGTTAACAAACACCTAAAGGTAAGACTGGAAACCATAAAATTCCTAGAAGGAAACATAGGTAGTACACTCTTTGACATTGGTCTTAGTAGTATTTTTTTTTTTTTTTTTTTTTGCGGCACGCGGGCCTCTCACTGCTGTGGCCTCTCCCGCTGCGGAGCACAGGCTCCGGACGCACAGGCTCAGCGGCCATGGCTCACGGGCCCCAGCCACTCCGCGGCATGTAGAATCTTCCCCGACCGGGGCACGAACCCATGTGCCCTGCATCGGCAGGCAGACTCCCAACCACTGTGCCACCAGGGAAGCCCCTTAGTAGTATTTTTTTGGATCTATCTCCTCAGGCAAGAGAAACAAAAGCAAAAGTAAACAAATGGGGCTTAATCAAACTTAAAAGCTTTGCACAGTGAAGGAAACCATCAACAAAACAAAAAGACAACCTGCAGAATGGGAGAAGATATTTGCGAATGATATGTCTGATAAGGGGTTAATATCCAAAATATATAAAGAACTCACACAACTCAATATCAAAAAACCAAACAACACAATTAAAAAATGGGCAGAGGACCTGAACAGGAATCTTTCCAAAGAAGACATACAGATGGCCAACAGGCACATGAAAAGATGCTCAACATCGCTAACCATCAGGGAAGTGTAAATCAGAACCATGAGGCATCACCTCACACGTGTCAGAATGGCTATTGTCAAAAAGACAACAAATAGCGAGTGCTGACAAGGATATGGAGAAAAGGGAACCCTCATAGACTGTTGGTGGGAATGTAAATTGATACAGCCACTATGGAGAACAGTATGGAGGTTCCTCAAAAAATTAAAAATAGAACTACCATACGACCCAGCAATTCCACTCCTTGGGTATACATCTGAAGAAAACAAAAACACTAATTCGAGAAGATACATGCATAGCAGCACTGTTTACAAGCACCAAGCAACCTGGGTGTCCATCAATACATGAATGGATAAAGAATATGTGGTATATATATATACAATGGAAAATTATTCAGCCATAAAAATAATGAAATTTTGCCATTTACAACAAGATGGATGGATAAAGAAGATGTGGTATATATATATATCACATGAATGGATAAAGAAGATGTGGTATGTATATATACAATGGAATATTATGAATGAATAAAGAAGAATGGATAAAGAAGATGTGGTATATATATGGATAAATGGATAAAGAAGATGTGGTATATATATATATATATATATATACACAATGGAATATTATTCAGCCATAAAAATAATGAAATTTTGCCATTTGCAACAAGATGGATGGACCTGGAAGGTATTATGCTTAGTGAAATAAGTCAGACAGAGAAAGACAAATACTGTATGTTTTCACTTATACGTGGAATATAAAAAGTAAAAGAAATGAATGAATATGACAAAACAGAAACAGACTCACAGATAAAGAGTACAAACTAGTGGTTACCAGTGAGGAGGGGGTGGGAGGAGGGGCAAGATAGGGAAGGGATTAAGAGGTATAAACTACTAGGTATAAAATAAATAAGATATAATGATGTAATGTACAGCATGGGGAATATAGAAAATATTTAATAATAATTTTATATGGAATATCTATAAAAATATAGAATCATATGCTGTATACCTGAAACTAATATAATAGGTCAACTATACTCCAATTAAAAAATTCTGTTAACTATGATATTCTCCATGAATCTTAGCTATAGCCTTTATATTTTTTAATTAAAAAGAGTACATATGAAAAGAAAAATTCTTTTATTTACAGACACCCCCCATATTAATTATTTAGTTTCTAAAAATTCAGAGAAGTTTTGCATCTTCAATAAAACAGTTTTAATATAGCTTAAAGCTAAACATCTGTGAGCTTCTGGAATAGGTCTGGTTTTCTCTCCTTTATAAAAGGATTCGATTCTGGCCTTTTCTAACCTCCAAGATTTCTTTTTTTTTTTTCCCATTTAATAACTCTATTTTGAAGAATTGCCAGCTTTTGCTAGGCAGTGCTTCTCGGATTTTAATGCGTGTGAATCCCCCTGGGGATCTTGTTAAAATGCAGCTTCTGATTCAGTGGGTCTGGGGTGGGGCCTGATACTCTGCATTGCTAACAACTTCCCAGGGGATGCTGATGCTCCTGGTCGATGGACTATATTTTAACTATCAAGGACTTAGAGAAATGTTTTCTTTTCAAACCTTTAGCTGCTTCAGCACTCCTTGAAAAACAACTTGCTGGACAGAGTTGAGGTCTGCCTTTGTAGACTGGCCATGAAATGCACATAATAGGGGATAATTCCCCTTCCCTGGCCTTCCTACTGTTTCAAGAGTATTTACGATTGGCAATTTCCTTATCATTAGAAAACTCTAAAATTTTTGAATAAAAGCCAACTTATTCTCTTAAAGCTTCCTTAAAAATCTTACTTTAAGATTCAAATTTCTAAAGATAAATCTGAGTTATTAAATAAAAACTCCTTAAAATAATTATGAAATCTACTTTTAAAGGAAACTAAAAGGGTAGATTTTGACATCTTGAATGAGACATATTAATAGTTCCTTAAAATCCAGGAAGCAATGTAAAAGAATCTTTTATCCTCAGAAACAGATTTGCTTTATCTTCTGAATAACGTCTATCAAAAGTTCTACACCCAGGACTACAGAATTTCTCTCTCTCACACACACACAGAGCACTTTAAATTCATTATAAAATATGATCCTTCCCATAATTCTGAGAGAGAATTATTCATTTCATCTCTTGATCTAGCCTGCTAACTCTAGTACTGTGGTAGGCAAAAATAAGCTAGAGTGCTGTCTTTCCTGTATCACAAGAGGGATTTGAAGATCTAATAAATTTAAAAATTTCATATAGAGATGTAGGAAGTAAGAAGTAGGAGGGATTTTCCAGTCAGTAGCATCAGAGTACTTTTTGTTTAAATAATATTCAAGGGCCATGTATTAATCATGGAAACCTCTTGTGGGTGTACAGGAAGATGTTGTGTATAGAACTGCTGGCTGTGGATCAAGGCAATCTTTGCTTGTTTTGATTATTCATTGTTTTGTAACGAAATATTTAAAAAAGCAAACATCTTTTTTAGGGATATACTTTTTGACCTCACAAATGGTTCAGACAGGTGGTTTTCGAAGTGTGGTCCGTGAATCGGCAGCATCAGCATCACCTGGGAACTGTTAGAGATGCAAATACTCGAGTCTTGCACCAGGCGTACTGAATCAGAAGCTCAGGGCGTGGGGCTCAGCCATCTGAAGTTTAAGAAGCTCTCAGCTGATTCTGATGGAGGCTTAGTTAAACTAAATCAAGTGTTCTCAACAGGAGTGATTTTTACCCTCCACAACTTGGGGGAAGAGTGCTACTGCCATCTAGTGGTTAGAGGTCAGGGATGCGGCTCAACATCTTCCAATGCACGGGACAGCCACCTTCCCCAGCAAACAGCACCCCAGAACTCACCAGCCCCAGATGTCCATTGTGTCAAGGTTGAGAAATTCTGCACCAAATCCTTTAGGAGGAATTTCCTGAATGTAGGTAAGTTGAGTCGACAGAAAGGCAGCATGGATTAGGGAATGAGACAAAGTCTGGAATTCAGGTTCTGGCTCTGCTGATTAAAAGTTGTGTGATTTCATGTAAATCTCTTAATCTGTTTCAGTTGTCTCACTTATAAAATGGGAATAATCCCTGCCTAGTGCGTGGATTAGTATGAGGATCAAATGAGATAATGTGTATGAACCCACTTTGTAAACTGTCATGCTAATTAAATTGAACTGAAGGATTTTTTCCAGTGGGAGGAAGACACAGACCAGAGGTAGGTGTAGGATGTCATAAAATGTTAAACATCTGATTCAGCTGTCTGAAAACAGCCAGATTCCTTAATGTAAATCTAATTTGTGTTGGAGTTTTTGTTTTCTTTTTCTTAGTGCTTTTTACATCCTTTCCTGTAACTACTTGGGTTTAGCTTTGTTTTTTGTTTGTTTGTTTTACTCTCAGTCATAGCATGATAGCGAAATAGCTGGCTCCTGACTTCTCTCTACACTAGGGGTTCTCAAAGTTTAGCCTGTATCTGAATCACCAGGGGATTTTTATTTTGTATTAATAAGAACACTTAACATGAGATCTAATCTCAACAAAATTTTAAGAGCACAATTCAATACATTGTTGACTATAGGTTGTACAATGTTGTACAACAGATCTCTAGGGCTTACACGTTTTGCTTAACTGAAAATTTATGCCTATTTATTAGTAATTCACCATTTTCCCCTCTCCCAGCAACCCCCTGGAAACCACCATTCTGTTCTCTGCTTCTTTGACTTTGGTTACTTTAGATCCCTCATGTGAGTGGAATCATTCAGTATTTGTCCTTCTGTCACTGACTTATTTCACTTAGCATTGTGCCCTCAAGGTTCATTCATGGTGTTGCATATTGTGAGATTTCCTTCTATTTAAAGACTAAATGGTAGTCCATTGTATGCATATGCCACGTTTTCTTTATCCATTCATCTGTCCATGGACATTTAGGTTGTTTCCACATCTCAGCTGTTATGCAGAATACTGCAGTGAACGTGGGAGTAATGATAACTTTTCGAGATCCTGATTCCACTATTTCTGGATATATACCCAGATGTGGGATTGCTGGATCATATGGTAGCTATACTTTTAACTTTTTGAGTGAACTCCACACTGTTTTCCATAGTGGCTGCACCATTTCATATTGCCACTGTTAGTGCACAAGGGTTCTAATTTCTCCACAATCTCACCAGCACTCATTGTGTTTGTCAGAAGGCTCTTGTTACCGTGCAGATCGCTGGGATTAATCCCCAGGATTTCTCGCTCAGTGGGGCTGGGAGGGGTCCAAGAAGTTACCTTTTTTTTTTTTTAACAGGGTCCTAGATGATGCTAATGCTATTGGCCTGGGGAACACATTTTTGAGAACTTACCCTATTGCTAACTGGATAATGGTAGAATTGCTGATATCTAATTGTCACTGGCAAGCTTTGGCTTCAGGCTTCTTTGTGAAGCCTCTTTTGACATAAGAAATAGCTTTTATTTTCCTGGCAAGTGATGCCATTCCCCCTTATTAATTCTTTGCTTGAAAAGGCCCATTTATTTCTCTTTCCTCTTCCCAATGATGTTAACAATTTTAGCAATCTAGTATTGATAATAGCTTTGGCATGTTCTCGGTTAATTGAGGCCGCTCTGCTTTAGCAATCACAGTTAATGATAGAGGACTCAGACTTGGGCTGAAGACAGGATGTCCTAATGTATCTTAGATAAGGGGTCGTTTTGTTATTCAGTGTTCGTCTTTAATGCAGGAATTATGGTACTATCAAAAAAGGAAATACACAAAAATGAAGGGACATGTCTGACTTGAAGGCTTTATGTTTGAAATGTTTTGCACCGTGTGGCTCACAGGCTATTTGCCTCAGAGTAAATTGAGATATTTGCTTAAAAGGCAGTTTCCTAGGCCCCATCCTAGAAGCAAGGGCACTCAAATGTTAGTTGCTGTAGAAGGACCCTGAGAAGGCCCCATGCAGAGCTCTGGACAGGGTGACATCAGCAAAATGGCACAATAGGCGCTTCCTTCCATCGGCCCCTCAAAGAACACTGATGAACCTACACAAACACGTGATTATCCCCCGAAAGTCCATAGTTTACACTGGGGTTCACTCTTGGTGTTGCACCTTCTATGGGTTCGGACAGATGTGTAATGAATGACCTGTATCCATCATTATAGAGTCATACAGAACATTTTCACTGCCCTAAAAATCCTCGGCGTTGGTTTCATTTCTTTTCTCCCCACTGTGCTGTGTAGTTCATGCCATAACAAAACGTGTTGAATAAGTATCTGCACTGCATTCAGGCACGTTTTTCACTCGATTGTCTCCTAAATCATTGAGTGTTTCACACTGAGAAGAGTCTCGGAGATTATCTACCTTCCTTTGTTTCTGTTGTAGTTGAGGATGCTGAGGTCGTACATAGTTAGGGTGCTTGTTCAAGGTCCCACATCTAAAACTTCTGTTTTAAGGAAGGTGTTTTTCCACTGTTAAAGGCATTAACAATGGTTTTGCTAATCTATTACTTCTTCTCCTTGTTTCCTAGCCACAGCAGTCTGCTCACTGTCGGTCCCCGAACAAAACAAATACTTTTACCCCTCTGTACCTTTACTGACGCTGTTCCTGCTTCCCAGCATGTCTTTACTTTCTTCTGCTCAGTCTTCAAATCCCATCTCCGTAATGACATCCCGACATAACCCAATGTATCGCTTACTTTTCCTCTGAGTTCCAGCAGCATTCCAAATATAACTGGTCAAATTGTATGCAAGACATTGTCTCCTCTCATTGCCTACTAACTGATGATTGCTAGTGATAAGCTGAGGTCTCCAAGGAGACAGATATACAAACAACACGGAACCCTAACATTTATTCTGAATCCTTCTTATGTAGAACCAGGACCAACGAATTCGCCGAAAGAAAGTAGATTCTCCCTTTGTATTGATTTGTAGCACATTCAGGCCAAGGGACCTTTCTAGTCTTCCAGGCATAGTATTTTATACTGAACTCTGCCCAACTAAAGCCTCCTGTTTGTTTCTGATTTCTGGGCTCAGAAAGATCCCTTTTCTCAAAATGAATGTCTTCCTGTTTCCTGTGAAATTTTACCTTTTACGTACTGCTCATCTTTCTGCCCCCATGGTATAACAAGATCTTGCCAATTCAATAATCACAGCACATAAGAACCACACATATAAGGGGCTGGTTACAAGCTACCCTCCCATCAACTAGTAGGTACTCAGTAAATATAGATCAAATAAATAGATCAGGGATAAAGGAAAATAACCTATAATTTCACATGGTAGTGAAATGAAAACATCTTTTCCTCTAGACATCAAGGCCCACTCAACATTATTCTAATACCTGAGGTGAGGTAAAAGCTTGCCCTTCTCAAATGAAGTATAAAACTAACAATATTTATTTATAATAGCAATTAAGTTTTCAACATCTTCCCAATCAACTGCTTGGTCTCTAGTCACGACCTACATCAACCCAGGTTGCATATATTTCCTTATTCTTATACTTAACTTTCCTTATAATGTAAGCAATATATACTTAATATGTTCTATATTTCCTTATTCTTGCACTTAAATGAATGCAGACATAGGCATATTATGTATTTTTGTGTTAAAAATCAGGTTCTCATCAGTTGGAGAAAATAGTGTACTAGGGTCTAGGGTCACCTCACCTTTAGTGAATGAGCTTCTTATGGTCCCTTGAGAATCCGGCGTGAAGTTTCCATTGATCACACTTCCTATTGAGTCGTCTATCATATTAATCAATGATTTTTAAAGAGTAGGTCTTGGTCTGGATTAATAGAAGACACATAGCTATCAGGACTAGTGTGAACTTTTTTTTTAAATTAATTAATGTATTTATTTTTGGCTGCGTTGTGTCTTCACCGCTGCACTCGGGCTCTCTCTAGTTGTAGCGAGCGGGGGTACTCTTTCTTGCGGTGCGCGGGTTTCTTACCGCGGTGGCCTCTCCCGTTGCAGAGCACGGGCTCTAGGCGCGCGGGCTTCAGTAGTTGTGGCACGTGGGCTCAGTAGTTGTGGCTTGCGGGCTTCAGAGCGCAGGCTCAGCAGTTGTGGCGCACGGGCCTAGCTACTCCACGGCATGTGGGATCTTCCCGGAACAGGGCTCAAACCCATGATCCCTGAATTGGCAGGCGACTCCCAAGCACTGAGCCACCAGGGAAGTCCCAGGACTAGTGTGAACTTTTAAACCTCGCTAGAGTGGAGTGTATAGTCCATAAAATCTTCCTCTGTTCTAATATTAATGTGTATGGAAAACTCTCAAGCAAACCTTAATTAATTTATTGATGCCAGGCAATTATTTTCAAAGAATCTGTTTGCAGGGCTGAGATAACTCTCTCTTCAATCATTGACTCATCTCTCCAGCCAAATACTCACTGAACTCCTATAACTTACAAATTGCTGAGCTTGATGAATAGACTGTAACAACCAAAATAGCAACTGATCAAGGACCTGCAGGGTACCTGCACGCACTACGCTGAGTGTCTTATGTGACCTTTCATTTACTCACCATAAAGAATTGTATATCCTTAATTCTGCTCAACCAGCTTGAGAAATTAAAGAGTCTGTGATCTACATGCTGTTTGTAAATAGATTTAAAAGCAAATCACATATTTGATGCTCATTTCAACAAAAGGATGGACACATTCCTAAGGACCTTGGATGTATGAGGAAGGAAAGGATGTGTATAATGATCAGAGAGGCGTTATATAATCTGGTTAATCAGTCACACAGCTACAAACACGCTGATGTTATAGGGCACCTTAAAGTACATGTATATGTACAATTACTGGAAGAATTCAAAGGAAGAAATATGCACCCAGGATTAGGCAATTCGATTGGCTGTCCTCCCTGATTTTGAAAGGCTGGTCCTGAAATTGTAAAGCTGTAATGTGGTTTGTTTCAGTAATATGAGTAAAACATGAACAAGCCTAACTCTTATTTTTAGTCTGGGTCTTAGAAGCATATTTTTTTACCCATTGACCTACCAGGCTTGCTTTAGCATCAAACAGAAGCTGAAAACCAGAAAGAGTCCAGGTGGCAAGTGTTTGCTTCTAACTTACAGGGGAAAAAGCAACAAGAAAAGAATTTCATTTCCCTGCAAAAACATGGAGCAGCTGCTCTTTGCAGGAAAAAGCACTGGCTTCTGTAGACCATTATACACAGTGTGCATTGTGTGCAAGGCTGAAGTTCTGGAACCTTGTGTGTGTGTGTGTGTGTGTGTGTGTGTGTGTGTGCGTGTGTCTTCAGTCAGCCTCCTTGCTGAATGAGTCACCATGGAGTTGTCATGGGGGAAAGACAGAAAGATGAAGCAGATAAAGCAGCTCCTTGAAGAACCTGTGTTTGCACCCACAAGCATGCCAGATATGTGGTCCTCCTTTCTCAGCTTCTTCTTGGAGGGACTTCTTGCTCTTCTGCAGCAGCACATGGCACCAAGGTAAAGGTCGGGTTTCAAAGAGAGTCTTGAGGCTGGACGGTCCATATTTTCGTGGGAGAGAACGGGATGTTTTTGACAAAGTGAACGAACGAAAAAATGGTTCCTTGCCCCTAAAATTAGACAAATGTCACAGTCAAGCAAAGGGTGGAAAACTAGTGACCATCCTGAAGTCATTTTTGCTAAAGTAAGCAAACTGAATTTTAAAAAAGTTTTTATATTCTCTTGTTTCATGGTAATTTGATATATTATGCTCCATGAAAAGAAGTTTCCTCAAATCCTAATATATTCTAGATTTGCTCATTATGAAAATGTTCTTCTCTTGGTTTACTGGTTTTTATTATATTATTACATTATCCATCAGAGATCAGTGAAACCCTGCTAGTTAGATAATAAAGTTTAAATCATTTTTATTTCCTGTAATTTTAATTTTGTAATAAATTATTATATAATGTGATGCCCTTTGCAAAATAGCCTCAAACTATTCTGTTGCAGAAGATAAATATATATTATATTATACTATGTGAAATAATATATAGTAAATATCCATATATTTAAAGATCTGAGTAGCTCCTGGATATTTGCAGCTACACGATTGTTAACCAGAGGTCCATGGATCACCTGCAATTTGGGGCACAACTGGCTTATTTTCCTGAAACTTTGATCCAGAGCTTTCATCACCTCCCTCAAAGGATCTGTGATTCAAAAAAGATTATTAATTACTATATTAAATAAATATTTAATACAGCTTATATAGTCTTTACACTGACAGAGTGTATTTAAATGCCTTGAGACCTACCAGACAATGCTAACAGGAATTATTATAATTAAGAAAAACGTGTTTTTCCTGCTAAAAAACAAAGTGTCTTTCCCTAAAATCTGTGTTGTAATAAACACTTATACAATGAAAAAATCCTGTTGGATGTTTTCATCCTCTGTCTTCTGGCAGTTATGGTACCTCTGTGTATTCATGGTGTGTGGTTGATGTTTCATAGATCAAGACTTGGAGTTTCATAACTCAAGATTTCCTCTAAAGCTGACTGGGTTTGCATCCACACATTTCATAGCTTTGACTGCACAATTTCCTGGTAGATTCCTTGTTGTTTAACTGTATTAAATAATACAGTGATAGATCTCTGAAACATTTGTCGGAGTGTATGTGTAGTTTATCTGGTTCTGTCATTCACGTTGCCAGGAATGGGAGACTGGCAATTTTGTCCTCGAAATAGATTTTCTTAATACATAAACTAGAGGAGTGATTTTTCTGAAAAGAATTTTTTTCCCTGAGCTTTTTAGGAGAGTAGATATTTGTAGAACATACTGATCATTTCTAACATTTAAAAACAGTCGTAGGGAAGTAAAATTTCTCCGTTTCAAAACATTGAAAATCTCAGACATTTACTTGCTCAAAATTCTAATTCCTAGTGTATTGTTGGGTGCTGTATTAGGCGCCGTATGCTAGACTAGAGAAAATTAAAGGCATCATAGTCCAAATTATTTATTTTATACATGAAGAAACTTCAACTCTTCTGGATGGCTCCTATGTTAGCTAAGGGAATCAGAAACCACCCGTTCTGGTTCTCTTTTGACTGGCTCCCATGCTCTGATGGATCTGAAGACTCACTCCCAGGCACTTATGGAACAAGGGGAAAAGATCCAACTGTCCTGTTGGTGGATAACAGTGGAAGCGGCACCACCCGTCTTTTTCCGATCCTTCTTCATAAAGCAGGACACTCTCAATTGCCAGGCAAGCTTCCCCTCTTCAGGGTCCTAGCCCCTCAGATGGCTACGAAGAACCTAGACCAACACCCCCTCCACCCTACCCACACTGTGACTCAAGTAGAACCAACGTCAGAGACTTCAAAGGCTTAAACTACCGTTGTTTTTGAGTTGAGGGTACTGATTATTAGAGCTCCTAAATTCAAGCTCAATGAAAGAACGTCAAAACTTATGCATATGTAAGCAGGGATGTTAGGAAGCTTATTTTGGAAAACGCTGAGGCTTATTAAATGTGTACCACACCTCTTTTCCCACTAAAAATTTGACAACTGTCTCACAGGATGAAATATAAAGTTATCCACCATGAGAAGGAAGGCAGCCTCGCAGATAGGAAATAGCAACAGTTTTGGAGTCATTCAGGAATGGATTCAATCCACTTAGGGATTGTTTCATCCTCGGTCAAATTGCTTAATCTACCTGAACCTCAGTTTTTTCATCTGTTAAACAAGAAAATGTGGGGATGAGTAGCATTTACATCAAATGGCTCTTGTGAGTGTCATATTATTACATGATATTTAGAGGATATACAGCTCATGGTAGGCACTCAATAAACAGTCATCAGAGCTCATCCCATATACCCAACAGTCATGGTTCTTTGTAGGGTAAGGAAAAAAGTCTCTTAAAAATGGTTTTATATGTCATAAATTAATATCAAAACTGGAAAGACAGAGCAGACTACTGGACTGGTACTTTAATAGTATTCAAGAAGATCATTACAAGTAACACATAAAATGGACATCCTTAAAAATACACAATACTCTATCTCATAAGGACCTACTGTGCTACTGTATAGCACAGGGGACTCTACTCAATACTTTGTAATGACCTATATGGGAAAAGAGTCTAAAAAAGAGTGGATATATGTATATGTATAACTGATTCACTTTGCTGTTCACCTGAAACTAACACAACATTATACTCCAATAAAAATTTAAAAAAAATCTTTGTAGCTTCTTTAGATTAACTTTGATTTTCTGTCTTGCTTAGAGCCAATAATAGTAATAGCAGCAGTAAAACATAACTCATTTTGGGGGGTAGCTAATATAAATGTCATTCTACAAATTCTGAAAGTCAGATGCAAACAAAATGAGTTTATATAACTACAGCTCAACCTGTAAATAAGAACATTTGCAGAAACATCATTGTTAAGTATTTTTTTATAAAACAAGCTAAACTCACTGTGGAAGTAAAATTGCATAAATACATGCCTAGGAAACAAAAGTAATAGCTTGTGGTGTTCTTAAAGCCTGGTAAAATGCTTTTAGTAAATTGTGTTATATTTGCTTTACAATAGGAAAACTCAGAGCAAGTTAAACTAGTTATGTGACTAATGACATAAACAATTGACATTATTCTGTCTGAATTCTGTCTAATCATGCCTAATTGACATATGATTTTTTTTATCAGCAAGAAGACAGTAGTAGGATCTGTTGGGATTTACTAAAAATATGAGCTCTGTTTGATCTTTCCACCTTGTTCCACTTTTCTCTCCTCCCTCCCTCTTTCCCTTCCTTCTTCTCCCACCTCCTCTTCTTCCTCCTTTTTCTCATCATCAGTATCCTAATAATCCAGTATTATTCGAGAAAGGTTGTTTCATGCAATTAAGTATGTACCTGGATTCCATCTTTCTAAAATGCAGCAGTCCTAGTTAATTCCAATACAAGGCTCAGTAGGTACTGAGTAAACACTAGTTAATGGCTGATAAGAATAGAAATAGAATCTTAACTTTTTAAAAATTTTAATTTTAACTTTTTATTGAAGTATAGTTGATTTACAACGTTGTGTTAGTTTCAGGTGTACAGCAAAGTGATTCAGTTTCTTTTATACATTTCTTTTATATAGTCTTTTTCATATTCTTTTCCACTATGGTTTGAATATAGTTCCCTGTGCTATACAGTAGGTCCTTGTTGTTTATCTATTTTATATGTAGTAGTTTGTATATGCTAATCCCAAACTCCTCATTTATCCCCACCCCGCTCTTTCCCCTGTAGAAACTGTAAGCTTGTTTTCTATGTCCGTGAGTCTGTTTCTGTTTTGTAAATAAGTCAGTTTGTATCATATTTTAGATTTCCCGTATAAGTGATATCATGTGATATTTGTCCTTCTCTGTCTGACTTACTTCACTTACTATGATAATCTCTAGGTCCATCCATGTTGCTTCAAATGGCCTTCTTTCATTCTTTCTTTTATGGCTGAGTAGTGAGAACCTTAGCTTTGATGGATAATATACTTATTTTCCTTTTCAGTTGACGTTTAACTACATTGCCTCGGCAGTGACAAGTGTGGTTGCACTGAACTCACTCAGAAAAGCTCTGTGCTTGGGGTATAATGCTCGGTAATTGCTGTCTTGAAATTCTTAATACTTTTATCTTTGAACCTGTGTTCTGAAGGGAGCATGTGCTGGGGGCTTCGAGATTGGCTCCCACGTGTTTCTGCCTGTCTCACCTCCTTCCCCCTTCCTGGGATGGGTTCTCGGCTACCTGGTGCCTGGGCCACCCCTGCCCACTCTCAGTCGAAGTAGCAACTGACGGGACGGCTTGGTTGGGAGGAAGCCCCCGTTTTGCCATCGCCTTCTCCCTGGCTGGGGGCCTGGATGTGGGCACCTGGGTGGACAGTGTCCGCACGCGCGTGAGGAGTCTGGGAGGGGAACAGCAGTGGGTGCTCTGGTCCATCCCCTTCCAGGTACTGCCCAGTGCCCACGAAGGCACTGAGTGTGTCCTGGGAGGAGGCTGCAGTCCCTGAGGGTCAGTGGTCGGCTGTGGGTTGGGGCAGAGGACCTGGTGGGAAGGGAAGATTGATTCCCCCATTCAGCTGGGACTCTGCGTTTCCAATGCGCGTTGGACCTGGCAGATTACATAGCTGGCCCTGGCTTTAGTGTCATTATTCGTGTACTACTTACTGAGTATTCTGGTTATACAGAGACATCTCTGGATTAAACCGTAAAGAAACTAAGAGTTTCTTTCCAAATCTAGCTAAGCATTCAGTAATAGATGCTGTTTGTCTAAATATTGATTCCTAATATTAAGAGACTACCCTGGAAGAGTTTAATTTTCTTTTGAGTTTGACTACCTTCATTTCATATCAATTCTAAATACCATTTAACCTTGACTAGCAATATTTTTGTGCACCCAAAGTATCTGAGTATCTTTACAAAGCATTGTTAAATTGAAAAGTATTTGGGGCCAGGTGACACTGATTAGAGAAGAGGGGATTAAAAAAAAAGAAAAAAGAAAGAAAAGAAGAAAGAGGAGATGGAAGAGAAAATGGATTAGAAATCGAGGAATGAGGAATGATATCAGAAAGATGGCAGCGTAGGAGGCTCTAGCCCTTGGGTCCCCAAGGAAACAGGAAAGCTGCTGGATAGTAGGGCACCAGGTCGGGGGAGAAGCAGATAGAAAGAGTCTGGAGGTAATACAGCTAATAACAACCAGATCTACTGAGGGCTTACGTCATGTCTGGCACTGTCTAGATACACAACATATGTGAATCCATTTAATGCTCATCAGAACCATGAAGGAGAAGCCATTATGATTCCAATATTGTGGTAAAGGGAGCGGAGGCTCAGAGAGATTAAATGATGTGTTCTAGGCTACACAGCAAGGAGGCAGCAGAACAAGAATCTAATCCAGGCACTTGGGCCTGGAGACCAAGCTTCTAATCATTATTCCATAGACGAGTTCTGTTTGGAGTCTGGGTTTGGAGTTTGAGATTGCATTTGGGTTGCCCATGTAGGAGTAGTGAAATTACAGAGATCAGCTTCAGTAGTAATAGCAACATTTTAGTTTTTATTTCACTTATTGACAGAAAAATAACTGGAGGATTCAGGGGGAAAAAAGCATAAAATGAAAATACCAAAGAACTTTTGGTCTGATAGTATCTTACATTTGTACATAACATTCTGTACTTTGCAAAGTGTTTTCAGGGGTGCTATCTCATTTATTTTGCAAGATGACTTGGCAAGACAAGTATTATTGTCCCCACTTTACACAGATGAGGAAATTGAAGCTTGGAGAGATTGTGATCTCCAAGCCCAGATAGCTTATAAAATGGAGATTCAAGGTTTCAGAATTCTTTCCACTAAGGATTAATTAGTACGGGGGAAATTGTGAAGAGTGAAATATTTTCTAATCTCGGTTGAAACAGTCCATTACAGATCATTTTCTTCTCACTGATATCACTTTCAAGTGGCTGCTGTGTCATGTGTACTTTATTAATTGAAATTGTATCAGCCAAAATAGTGAAAAATTACAATATATGAGAAGGAAGCTTGTGGATACTAGATAGGATTTAATCCAATTGATTCACCAGAAAAGCCATCTGGATACTGGTGTCCATTACTTTACTTCTTTTCTGGGCAGCTCTTGCTAGATTCACTTTAAACAATGGTCTCTCAGTATATTTTGTTCTTGAGTCAACATTTAAGAAACAGTATTTGGGACTGGGCCTTGCCTTTGAATTTTAAAGAGGGAGTAAGGGGGAAGCAAACAGGCTGACTCATTTTCCAGAATTATACACATTGAAGAGAGCAGCACAAAGGAGTGTACCACTCCTGACATCTGCAGTGAGCACTGAAGGAAAGGATTCTTGGCATATATCAGCCAACACAATCACTCTCACTTTCACTGGCTAGAGACTGGCTCTTTTTGTTCTCTGTTTCTGCCGAGGTTATATTTTCGTAGCCCTTAGACTCTCAACAGGCATGTCAAAAAACAATATTAAGAGATTGAAACTTAGTATTTGTTTTCCCAGGAGCTCTATGAAGTAGGATAGGATTAGGCGATGCTGCAAAATTGAAGATGACAAGGTGGTGAAGTTAATATGTTTTCTTTCTGTCAACATGAAGCTGAACTTGCCCCCTCGAATCAGATTTATAAAATGGTGAAGTGCAGAGGATCTTCGAGAGCTGATGACGACATTAATCAACTAATGAATGGATGTACTGTGCTCTGTGCGGAGCTGGGATGACAGTGGGAAGCGAGAGAGACACAGCCCTTGTCCACAGGACGTTTCCAACTTGATGGGAAAGATACACAGTTAAACAAGGAAGTGCCCGTTGAGCATGCCAACCACTGGTCACCTCGCCCTCCCATCATCCCATCAAGTGACTGGACAGCCCTCGATGTATAAGGTCCTGGAATATGACCTTAAGTTAAAGCTCAGTATTGTGCGCTTGACATGTGGGGAAAACTGGGAGGACCTTGAGTGGCAGAACTGCAAGTTTCCCTACTCTGCTCCCCCGGATGGGGTACCCCAGCCAAACAACTTCACTCCTTGCGGGAGCCAGGCACAGGGCTTGTTTATCCCTCAGGAGCAGGTTTCTGACAGCCCCCAGAATTATTCAAACAAGCCAATCTCATCCTCCCCCTGGAATCAGGGGTCACCCACCCTCTTGTTACTACAAAACCTGCCTCTCCCAGCCTCTAGTTGATCACCCTGTTCCAGAGCGCACCCCCAGGGTTGCCCTGCATGGCGTGGTGTCCTTTTCTTTTGGGCTGGGAGTATATGTGACTAATAAACTACTGCCAGTCCCATCTGTCTAGTTTGGGTGTTGCAAGTTGGGTTGAAATCATTGGGTGAGATTCCCTGCCTTACCTATGGAGTAAAGAGGAGGCAATCAAAACAAAGATATTTAGACATTGAGTTAAAATTTGATTTCCTCTTATATCCACTTACTGCAGGGAGCTGAGCTGTGAAATGGTTGATATGAATGTCGACTACTTTTTTTTTTTTTAGATATTTTGCAACTTTAATGTTTTTTTGTGTGTTTTTTAAATTTAATTTTTATTTTATATTGGAGTAGAGTTGATTAACAATGTTGTGTTAGTTTCAGGTGCATAGCAGAGTGATTCAGTTATACATATACAGGTATCTATTCTTTTTCAAATTCTTTTCCCATTTAGGCTATTACAGAATATTGAGCAGAGTTCCCTGTGCTATACAGCAGGTCCTTGTTGGTTATATATTTTAAATATAGCAGTGTGTACACGTCGACTACTCTTTGAAGCAGTTGAACAGCAAACACAGAACAATGGAAACTAAGTGCTGCTCTACACCTTCCCTCAAAACCTTATCTTCATGGACTTGGAGATGGCTCAACAAGAATGAAATTTTTCATTGATTCGTGTTATTAGTCTGAGCTAAAAACTGATAGAAGACTTTGTACATGTTAAAGAGGCAGAGATTGAAATTTCATATTGCTCAGTTCGAATGTTTGGCTTACTTGGGAGGTTCAATTTTTCATCTGTCAATTTTCAATCATCGCCTTGATTTTATAAGCCTTGCAGAAAATTATTCATCTTTGTGTGAGAAGTCTACTGAGGATGGTTGACACACATTTATAAAGCACGTCAGTATAAAAACGAGTTGGTTCATGCATGCAGCAATACTACAACTTGTTTTCTTGAAGCAATAATTCCCTGACTAAGGACAGACTCATCACTTATCATCTCATCTTAATTAACTTATATTTTCATTTCAGTTAAAAGCAAACAAATCACAGTCTGGCAACCCTGGGAATGGATGTGTCTCAAGTCAGATGCTTGCAGTGTTGGTTTGGCCACGTGCCATGGTGCCCATGACAATGGCGATGTGAAATTAACCACGACAATTTTTACTGCACTGCACAAAGAAGAACTGGAATAAAAATATGGAACCTTATGAAAAAGGAACCGAAACAGCCATACTGTGTCACTGAATAGAGCTGGAAATGGTGAATCATAAATTTTAACCCCATGCTTATCCTAGTACAGTAAGTGGTGACAAGGATTATTATTGAGATATCACCAAGATGACCCCTTAATCTCCATCTCACTTTTTGAGGCCAGGCTGTAAGAAATTCTACTTGGAGAGATTAACTTCCTATCCTCTCTTGGCATGTTTAATTTTGGGGGTATTAGATGGCTATTTTTATTTTGCCTTAAAAAATTATTTTATTGAAGTATAGTTGATGTACAATGTTGTGTTAATTTCTACTGTACAGCAAAGTGATTCAGTTATACATATACATACATTCTTTTTCATATTCTTTTCCATTATGGTTTATCACAGGATATTGAATATTGTTCCCTAGATGGCTATTTTATTAAAGGAGTCAATGGGTGATAAGAAAGGAAAGGGAAATCTCAAAGGGAAAAACAGGATGATGGTGAGAGCAAGGAAGCTCTAATATCAAATTTTACCCACTTTAACAGTCTGGAGACATCCCAGATGAGAAAATGGAAAGAAAGAAGGCATTTTGAAATTTGATAGGACATAATAGTCATAGTCACCACATGCAAAGTCTGCTGAGGGACAGGTAGTATACTAGATATTTACATATACCAGAGCAATAGCGTTCTTGAACTTGACTGCACAATGGAATCACTGGGGGAGCTTAACAAAGAATAGTGATACCTGGGTGTCCCCCAGAGATTCTGATTTTATTGGTCTAGGATGAGGCTTGAGCATCTTGGTTTTTAAAAGCTTCCCATGTGATGCTAAATTACAGTGAAGTTTGAGAACCACTCAATTCAGTTCTCCCCACACCTTAGAAGGCAGGTATTATAATCCAAATTTATATAGTGGCACAAGTAACATTGAGAAGGTAAATAAATTATCCATAGTCATGCAGCCAGTAAGTGTCAAAGCAAGGGCTGGAATGCCGCTCTGCCCAACTCCAGGGCCTGGGTTTTTCCACAAGCTGTTCTGCTCTCTGATGGATTCTGTTAGAGGGCGGGGCAGGGAGAGCAAGAAGGCCCTGCCTTGGGTAAATGAGAGTCGATGATATTCACCTTTTATACTAGACATGGAGTGTACATGTGAAATCTGGGACTTCAGAAGCCTTAAAAAAGGCTGCTAGCATTTTACAAGCCGATATTCCTAAGTTAAACTGATTTTCTATATTTAGAGACATTTGAGCTGAGGTTGGTTCTCTGAGCTCCTCGAGTGAAAGAAAAGAAAGGTTATATTGGAATTATGCTTCAAAGATTGAAATTGGTTCTCTTCTGTTTCATGAATGAATTGCAATGAATATATTTGGCATTTTATAATTTTCCTTACCACTCCCATTATCTTTCGTCTAGCTCACTTTTCAAATGACAGAGTGATTTACTGACTGCCTTTTAGATGTTCCATTTCACTGAACAAACGGTGAATATAAAAATTTGCCACTTGACCTCACACTGACTCAGATATTCAAAAGATTCATTTGATTAAAAAGAACTCACGGAAATGGAAGCCAATAAATGTTAGATTGTAAGGAAATTGAGAACATTCCAAGATTTGTTCTTTTAAAAATCAGTGGGAAGCAATCCAAACTACGTTTTCTTTTAGGATGACCAGAGGCTGGGTTTGCTTTCTATTTGTAAAGTACATGGTTTTTTTTGGCCACATTTGTCTGTCTGACATTGACTTCAGTCATCTTCACCCAACGAAACCAAAACACATTAGCGCATTTCAAGAAATACTCTCAATAAACGTATTTACTCTTCCTGCCCAAATCCAGAGCAGGTTACATACAGGGGGACTTGAATGTGTAAAACAAGCATATATTCGAAGGAGGAGCCTCAAAGCAAAATTAAACTTCTGTGTTCTTTTAGGAATTATTTAGTCATGAAAGGTCTGATAATTACTTATAAAAGCAAAAGACTAGAAATAGCCCAAATGATCCTCTATAGAGGACAGGTTGAAAAAATTATGAAAAATCCTTACTGTGCAGCCTGCATTGTGTTAAAGTTTTTAGGTACAATAATGGTATTGTGTTTATGGGAGACAATTTTATTGACTCATAATATTAGTAATAAATATTGCATGATTTAGTGTTGAAATATCGCATCTGTAACTTTAAAAGTTTTTAGCTAAAACAAAAACAACCACCCATTTCAAAAAAACAACAAAACACAACAAATAAGAGAACCTCAAAAGGGGTAAACTAAGTATGACAGAAATCTTGATAAAATTTTAACCCTGAGTGGTGGGTCTATGGGAGTTTATGATGTTGTTCTATTTTTATGTATGTTTGAAAATATTCAAAATAGAAATATTTAAACACTGGTAGACCCAGGCTTCTGCCACTTGGTGAGGGATATATAACCAAGAGTTTACATTTTTGTTTATGTTTCAGAATCCTTATGCAGCAAAAAGGAATGTTAGACATGGAAATAGGCCACTTAATATAGTATCCAGGTTTGGCTAACTCTATGTGCATGGAAATATCCCCTAGCTCAGGATAAGTGACTGTGGCCTCATGGAAAAGTTGGGCTACAAACCCCATAAATGGAGACTGCTCTAGTTCACACTGGTCTCAGGGAACATTACTTACAGCTTCACTACCTGAAGTAGCTGTTTAACTGACATGACTCAGTTTAGATGGGCTGGGATTCTAGCAAAACGAGGTCTCATTATTTTAAAACTCTTAGTAAGATTGGAAAGGAGACTTTCAAATATCTGAAAGTTGCCAAAAAGGGCTTTTTCCAGGGTTGGTCTTAGGTAAAATTTGAAAGAAGTTACTAGTTTGCCTCTGAAAACCTTTCATTCCCAAGTTGGGTCTTACAGAAGCCTTTTTACACTGAATCCTCATACTTATTTTTTTATTCTGCCTCTTCCTATGCAGGGCTCAATGTGCATTTTGAGAGACTGCAACTGGGTCTACCTCCTTTGTTGGTGCCATGCCATGATCCCAAGCCACTCAGCACTTGGTTCCACTCTGCTGTCTCCCTGCTTACTTTATCCTATCAATACCTACTTTTAATTGGGAGGCCAAGGTGTGAAATAAGTGCAATTTGGGAGAATGGAATTTGAGTCCTAAATTAAACTTGGGGCACTGGAAAGGAGCTAAAAGCATCCCAGGCAGGTTGTACCTCTGACTCCCAGCAGAGACAAATGCAAACCTTCTGGAGGGAAATCATCCTCAAGTATGGCCTCCAGTTTCCCCACAGATTAAGATCAACTAAATATGAGCTCCTAATAAAAAAAAAAAATCAAACACACCAGGAAATAAATCACCATGAATGAAATTCAGCAGAAACAACAAAAATTAGGTTAGGACTCCAACATTTTGGATTTTGGCATCATCAGAGACAGAATATAAATATCAATTTGGAATTTGTTTAACAAAATGAAGGGTAAAAATTTTTTAAAAAATCAATAAGAGGTTATCCAAAATGACCAGTAACATATGAATATGAGAATACAACATGATCAAGTTCGGTTAATCTCACAAACACAATGTAAAGTAGTGCAGGCATACTATGGACAACAGTTTGGCTATTTCTTATAAGGCCATACGTGTGCATACAATACAACCTAACAATTGCACTCCTGGGCATTACTCCAGAGAAATGAAACCTTTATTCATAATAGCCCCACCCTGGGAACAACTAAAATGTCCTTCAGTGGGTGAATGGTTGAATATATGTATATTCATACCATGGAACACTTCTCAGCAATGAAAAGGAAGAAACTATTGATGTGTGCAACAACTTGGATGGCTCTCAAGGAAACTATGTTGAGTCAAATAACCAATCCCTGAAGCTTACATAGTATATGATTCCATTCAGGTAACGTTTTTGACACGGCAACGTTGTAGAGAGCAGATTAGTTGTTGCCAGGGGTTAGAGAGGGGTTGGAGAGTGGGTAGGAAGGAGGCAGTGGTGGCAGCTAAAGGATAGCACGAGGGGTTCCTGTGGTGGTGGAATTGTTCTGTCTTGAATATGATAGTGGTCACATGAATCTACACATGTGATAAAATTTTTTAGAATTAAATACACACACATGTAAAATTTGCAAAATTTGAATAAGATGCATGGATTTTATCAACATCAGTTTCCTGGTTGTATTATTGTACAACAGTTATGCAAGGGACTTCCCTGGCAGTCCAATGGTTAGGACTTTGCACTTCCCCTGCAGGGGGCATGGGTTCGATTCCTGATGGGGGATCACTCAAGCCGTGCGGCCAAAAAATAAGATAGTTATTCAAGATGTGACCATTAGGAGACACTAGATGAAGCATATACAATATTTCTCTGTATTATTTCTTCTCACTTCATGTGAATGTACAATTATCTCCAAATTGAAAGTTTAATTAAAAACAAAATATAGAGGTCATTTTTAAAGCAATAAAAATGTAAAGTACATTGGCATAAATCTAATGCAATTAATGCATGGTCTGTATGGACAAATTTGTTAAACTGTATTGGGAGACACTAGATAAGAACTAAATAAATGGAAAGATAATTCACATTCATGGAGGGAAAGACTTACTGTCATAAAGATATTAATGGAGGTAGAATCCAATAAAATTTCAGTAATAATCCCAATGGGATTTGTTGAGGATGGTGACAAACTGATTCTAAAATTTAGATTCAAGTTCATAGGTCCAAGAATACTTAAAATACCTCTAAAGAGGAATAAGATAGAGAAGCTTACTCTACAAAATTTGAAGACTTTCTGTAAAGCCATGGTAATCAGTATCATGTAATTATGGTCAGGCATAGGCAAATGGCCTAATGAGAAAAGGTATGTATGCAAATTTCTTTATAATTGTGCAGGCATTCTGAATTGCTGGGGAAAGAACTGACTATTAATAAATTGTGTTGGACACTTGGTTATCTAAAGAAAAACTGAAATTGGATTATTGCTTTATACTTTTCACAAAATTAAATACTCAAGTATGAAAAGTTTTAGAATATAAGAAATCTTTTTAGGACAGAGAGGTAGGGAAGAATTTCTTAAACATGATACAAAAAATACCAACATAGGGCTTCCCTGGTGGCGCACTGGTTGAGAGTCCGCCTGCTGATGCAGGGGACACGGGTTCGTGCCCCGGTCCGGGAAGATCCCACATGCCGCGGAGTGGCTGGGGCCCGTGAGCCATGGCCGCTGAGCCTGCGCGTCCGGAGCCTGTGCTCCGCAACGGGAGAGGCCACAGCAGTGAGAGGCCCGCGTACCGCAAAAAAAAAAACAAACAAAAAAACACCAACATAGAAGAAAAGATTGATAAATTTGATGAAATTAAAGCCAAGAACTTCAGTTCAAGACACTACAAGGAAAATGAAAGTAAAAACTCAAACTGGCAGCAAATGTTTACAATATATAAAACCAATAAAGTATCAGTAATCAGGACACATAAGAGCTACAAACCAGTAAGAAAATGTCAACTCAGTAGAAAAATTAGTAACATGCATTAATAGACATTGTATAGAAAAGGAAATACAAATGTCCAATAAACTTATGGAAAGATGCTCAATCTTATGAGTAATCAGAAAATGCCAATTAAGTCAACAATGCAATACCATTTTATATCACTAGATTGGAAAAAGCAAAGAAGTCTGTTAATATGCATTAGTGAGAATGTGGGATAACAGGCGATTTTTACACATTCCTGGTATAAAAAATGCCAATTGCTACAATCATTTTGGAATGCAATTAGGTACTACCTGGTACAGTTAAATATTCACAAAGCCTGTGTGACAGCAATTCCATTCTTAGAATACACTCTAGAGAAGATCCTGGGTGTCAGAATTCTCTTTACAACCTTGTATGTAAAATCGAAAAAGGAAGTCAACATAAATGGTCAACGATAAGCAAAAAGTTTGGTGACTTCTTTAAAAAAACTATACATACTCTTACCATATGGTCCAGCAATTGCTTTCCTTGGTATTTACCCCCAAAGAGTTGAAAACTTACATCCGCACAAAAATGTGTGGAGACATGTTTATAGTTTTATTCATAATTGCCCCAAATTGGAAGCAACCAAGGTGTCCTTCAATAGGTGAATGGATAAATAAACTGTGGTACATCCAGACAATGGACTAGTATTCAGCATTAAAAAGAAACGAGCTATCAAGTTATGAAAAGACATGGAGAAAACAGACTTAAATGCATATTACTAAGTGAAAGAAGCCAGTTTGAAATGGCTGCAAACTATGATTCCAACCATGTGGCAGTTTCGGAAAAGGCAAAACGATGGAAACAGTAAAAAAGATCAGTGGGCTCTAGGGGTTGGTAGGAGGGATGAATAGGCAGAGCATGGAGGATGTTTAGGGCAGTGAAGCTATTCTATTTGATACTATAATGGTGGGTACATGTCATTACACATTTGTCAAAACTCATAGACTGTACAACAGCAAGAGTGAACCCTAATGTAAACCATGGACTTCGGGTGATAATTATGTGTCAGTGTAGGTTTATGGATTATAACAAATGCCAGGATGCTCTCAGTAGGAGAGGCTATGCACATGTGTGGGAATCAGGGGGTGTGTGGGAACTGTACCTTCCAATCAGTTTTGCTGTGAACCTAAAACTGCTCTAAAAACTAAAGTAGTAATATATATATATCAATGTTAAGTTCCCGACTGAACTGTGATTATGTAAGAGAACGTCCTTTTCTATAGGCAGTATACCCTAAAGTATACAGTGGTAATAGGGCATCAGGTCAGCAACCCACTCCCCAATTTCAATACTTCAGGAAAAAAATTGTACTTGTAGTTTTGCTTTAAGCTTGAGATTGTTTCAAAATTAAAAAAAAAATTTTGTTTAATGAAGCTGGTCCTTATCAGTGTTCTTAATGGGAAATTTCAGTGTTTAGTTTTTTGTCTGCTCATTTCCCCAAGTTAGAGGTATGCAGACTCCTAGTCAGTCTTAAAATCTGCGAGGCCCCAAGGGAGCAATTACCCTCAATTTGCTGTTCACTTCCTAAGGCCACGTTTTCTTCAGGGCTGACTCAGGCTGCTGACCCAGTGAGTAAGAGTCTCTCCCAGGAGACAAGTTATAAAAGGCCATCTGTCCAGGCGCACTTTTTTTTTTTTTTTAAAGGTTTCCATTTCTGTGTTCTGGAATACAGGGCTGTCAGATACAGGTACAAAGGCATTTCGGGCCATTCCCAGGCAGGCAAAATAAGGGAGGGTCTCACACAACACAATTCCCCAGGAACACAATTTTCAGCATTTCCCTACCACCCTCCCTCTGGGTAAGGCTTCCCTGTCTGTGCCACTTTTTTCCTTCCACCAGCCCAATTCAGATGACCCCACCCTTCTAAGCAGCTAGACCCCTATGCTGGCCACTGATATTCTATTTTTTTTGAACTCTCTAGGTTTCTATTCTTTTTTTTTTTTAGTGTAAACATAAAAATTTTAATGGATTAAAACATGCTAAATCTGGGGTTACTGCATACTTGCTGCAGAAATAAAATATACAGTCATCTCAGAAAAGTTAAAACTATTGAAATACAACCTAATTTATCAGGAAGGATAAACTGGAAAGATTCTGAATTGTAGCATCAAGTAAAGAAGCGTGATGTTCCCTCTTAAGTAAACACTGACATCTCTGAAAGCTAATTATTTTTGCACCAAGTAACTTGAATATATTTGGAAAAAATCATAATCCCACAAGGTCAGAACATATTACTATAAGGAAAACAATTTAGCATGTATATTTCAACACAGAGATACTTCGCCCAAGCCTCTCCTTGGTGTGGAAATATGCCAAAGTTATGAGTTTGGGCTGAAAAAAGGGTGCCTCTTGTCAGGTATGTTTCTTCACATGTGCAAATTGTTCAATGGCCTCTGCCCTGGGAGAGGGCATTAACTCATTGGGGTATAGTTGATTTACTATGTTGTGTTAGTTTCAGGTGTACAGCAAAGTGAATCAGTTATGCATATACATATACCTACTCTTTTTTAGATTCTTTTCCCATATAGGTCATTACAGAGTATTGAGTAGAGTTGCCTGTGTTATACAGTAGGTCCTTATTAGTTATCTATTTTGTATGTAGTAGTGTGTATATGTCAATCCCAATCTCCCAATTTCTCCTTCCTTCCCTTGCCCCTTACCCCATGTAACCATCAGTTTATACTGGGTTTCTATTCTTAATCAAGATTTACCTTTTAATATAAATTAAGTTTAATAGAAGCTGAATGAATGTAAACTGGATTTAAATCTAGAAATGTCTCTGGTATGGGCTTGGGCTGCTTCCTACCTGGTGGGAGAGCCTGTAGGAAGGTAGAGAAACAGTGGGTTGGGTTTACGGCCCTGGCTATTTTTTGTTTGTTTGTTTGTTTGTTTGTTTTTTAATTGAAGTGTAGTTGATTTACAATGTTGTTAGTTTCTGGTGTGCAGCAAAGTGATTCAGTGATATATATGTAAGACCTTGTTGTTTATCTATTTTATACATAGTAGTTTGTAACTGCCCATCCCAAACTCCTAATTTATCCCTCCCTCCCCTTCCTCCTTGGGTAACTATAAGTTTGTTTTCTACATCTGTAACTCTATTTCTGTTTTGTAGATAAGTTCATTTGTCCCTTTTTTTTAAGATTCCACATATAAGTGATATCATATGATATTTGTCTTTCTCTGTCTGACTTGCTTCACTTAGTATTATAATCTCTAGGTCCATCCATGCTGCTGCAAATGACATGCTTTTATACGGCTGAGTAGTATTCCATTGTATATATAGACCACATCTTCTTTATCCATTCATCTGTTGATGGACACTTAGGTTGCTTCCTTGTCTTGGCTATTGTAAATAGAGCTGCAACGAACATTGGGGTGCATGTGTCTTTTCGAATTAGACTTTTCTTCAGATATATAGGGCCCTGGTTTTTAAGGTGGCCACTGCTAGTAGGAGGATTCGTTACTCCTGTCATCACTCAAGGCTTCAGGAAAGAGTTATTTAACTTCATGGTTAAAACTTAGATGCATTTGATTGTTTAAGGGATGGAACAGGGTTTGGGCAAAAAGAGCTCTTTGTGGCTGAGGGCAAATTTCAGGATAGAACAAAAGGGAAAGTTGGTCATGAGAGGTAAATTGACTCTTATCTTTGTTATGTTTTCAAAATTTTCTACAATTGGTATGCAGTATTTTATAATCAAGAAAATAATAAAAATATACAGTGACTCTATAGATATATGTCCCAATAATGAGTTGAAGAATGAGAGTTTCAGGTCATATGGAATCCCATAAGGATGTCATTTTGGAAAAGTATCTGCTACTCTTCTTCTTGTTCTAATTTTCCATCTTCTCTAAGTATAATAGATGTACAAGCACCTTTGCTCTTGAAAAATAAAATCAAACTTGTTCCATTTGCAATAAGGGTTCCCATTGATGCCAGTTTTGAGGGTGTGATTGACAATTGAAAATTAATTCAATACAGATTTAATGGTAACTTTAATAAGAAATTGTGTTATTTGCTACAGAAATTAGTAGTGTACCAATAATGTGGTGAATGGCTGCCAAATTTTCCTTGAAAGGTGTGATGTATTTGTTTCTAAGTATATAAGCAAGTCACTATTTTGAATTAATCCTGCACTACTTTTACTTACAGTCTTTTCTTTCTTTTCCTTTTTTTAAAGTTGATCAAAAATTAATAGTATCATTCAATTGGAGCATTAATATTGTGTAAGAAGGGAAGGAATTTTGCAAACTTACAGTTAGTTTAAATGTAACTCTTGAGTTGGCAGGAGACTTACTATTAATTATTTAGGGGCTTTCTGAGTTTTTTTATTGAAATCTTAGTCACTGTTTAAAATGTATCATTTCTAGTAATTATTTCAGTTACTCATTCACTATTTATCCATCACACTTACTTAGGGTCTCTGCTATGTGCAATGTATTCCTTGGTAAATAAGAATTGGTGCTTGTCTTCAGAGAGGTTCCAGTATAGTAGAGGATGTAAGATGCATATGAGAAATACTATAAAAATTAGAAAGTGATAAGCCCAGCAAGAATCAAGATAGGTTAAGTGGTGGTAGTGTAGTGAGTGTAGTGGGGAAAGAGATGGTAAGGCCATTCTCAGGGCAAGAATAACGTGGTAAAGGAAAAGAAGGCAAAGGACCCAAGGTTTGATTTGAGAACAGGGAGCAGGGGCTACTACAGCTTATACAGAAAAACTGCTCCTGGCCTCTAACCACTATGGTTTATACAAAGTCAATCATAGATTTGTGGGTTTTATGGTTCCTGTTCCGTAATCTACCTTTGGCCTTTTCTGGTAATAACATGCTTTGGGGGGTGGGTGGAAAGAACCAATTCCTCTCCCTACTTGAAAATTTTGTTCTATGGGGAACAGGCAATCATATAATATTCAGCCTTTCTGTCCTCAAAGTTGGGCATGTGACCCAAGCCAGAGTTCTTCCCAGGGATTTTTTTTTTTTTTTTGCGGTACGCGGGCCTCTCACTGTTGTGGCCTCTCCCGTTGTGGAGCACAGGCTCCGGACGCGCAGGCTCAGCGGCCATGGCCCACAGGCCCAGCCGCTCCACGACATGTGGGATATTCCCAGACCAGGGCACGAGCCCGTGTCCCCTGCATCGGCAGGCGGACTCTCAACCACTGCGCCACCAGGGAAGCCCCTCTCCCCATTCTTGACAACATTTATCGTTTTCTGTGTTTTTGATAGTAGCCATCCTAATGGGTGTGAGGTGACTAGTTAGGTATATTTTTAAGCACCTAAAATTCAACAGACCTCAGCCAATATTGAACTTTCATTGACTTTTTAAGTAAGCATCTTCTTAAAGCATCACATAGCGAGAACACCAAGTCTTAGTGGCCCCTAGTCAACTAAGTCTGTGATACAAGGACCACACCCTAGCATATGCCTAGTGCAGTGCCTAGCAGAGGTCCTGCACTGGGAAAGAGAGATCAAGACATATTTGTTGAACGAGTGAAGGGTGTGTTTCTATTGACAGTGAACTTGGAAATGAACAATGCGGTGCTTGTTATCATTCATGGATGCCAGTGTCAAATGTGTGATCACTGACTATCCTGGGGCTCACGGGACCCTCTGTTTCTCTTTAGCAGCAGGTTGGAGGTGGATGACTGCTCTCCTTGTTGGTTGCCATCAGCTGGTCTTGAGCTTTAATGAATAGCAAAGAGTTGACATTCCATGTGTCCCCTGAATGCCCAACTGTCTTACATTCTAGAGCAGCACAGGAGGATGAAGAAGCTTTGGGGAACATGGCTCTGCACCTACTGGGCATGTGGTCTTTAAGAATGGTCTCAATCTTCCAAAGCCTTCATGTGTAAAATGGGATTATGATACCTACTCCAGGAAATTGTCAAGAATTTAAATGAGATGCTATGTGAAAAAGTGCAATGCATATACATGTAGGCATTATTGTAAATCTATTTTAATTAATTACATTTTTCCTTTAATGTGTGATTTTTTTCATTGATAGGAAGGCCCCTGCATTAAAATCTATGAATAAATTATAGAAGAACTCCTAAGATTTCTTTGGAGACATTAATATTTTCTTTTAATTACCTCATTAGAATTACTTTGATCAGAGGATAAAAATCTAGCACTGATGTGGTACTTTTTAATCTACATTTCGCCAACTGGAGTAAGAGTGGACTGAGATTGCCATATTTCACCTGGCCTCAGATAAAGGGATGAGTTAAGCAGTACATGCCTGACCTCTTCATTTTGAATGTCCTGGATCACTGTGATGGAGTTTACTTGTACCTCCCCCAACTTTAATCAGCATGTTTATGTCAGCTAACAAAGTCATCAGTTGGCATTCTTTTGAAAGTTCCAGAAGCAGTGAGAAGAAATCAAATTTTGCTGGTGGGCATTCCAAAATTCAAAGATAGTATTTTGTTCATTATGTAGCTCATGATTTAAAACCTGAATCTCCTCGATTGCGGTATATTCGATACCTTTTCCACCAGATTAACCACAGGTTAGATATGTGTTGTGAAATTGTGGAACAGGTTAGCAAAAGAGAGTACAACATGTTTTTTCCACCTGGAATAGCGCCATCCAATAGAAATTTCTGTATTGATGGAAATGTTTTATAATTCTGCCCTAATAGAATAGACACCAGCTGCACGTGGCTATTGAACACTTGAAAGGTGGCTGGTATAACATTTTTAATTTTGTTTAATTCTAATTAATGAAAATTTAAACTTAAATGGCCACACGTGGCTAGTGTCTACCACGCTGGGCAACTAAACAGCATAGAGTATGACAGCTTTAGGAAAATGAGAGTTGGTTTACAACCATATGAGATATACTTGAAAATGGCCTAAACTGGGTAAACTTACCTGCAGCTCCCTCACTCTGTCTTGTTTTGTTTCAGTTTTAGTTTCTGTGTAATGAAGGAAAAATGTTATTCTAAACTAAAATTGACTGTTGTTATAACAGCTGTTGGGGATAAGTACAAGGAGGAATAAGGCATTTCGGGGGGAAAATATGTTTCTCTACTGCTCTTCGCCTTTTGTAAAGATGGAGAAAAAGAAATAGAAACAAAAGACTAAAATTTCAAAACTCTGGCCAATTCCTTGGTATTGCTATTGGATGAGACCCAGGTTAGAAAGCCCTTCCTTTGAGCGGAAATATTAACAACATTTAGGATAAGCAAAAGTAGACCCAGAGTTTCATAGTGGGTGATGAATGTCTTCATTTGAATTTCCAGGTAAGAGGAGCAGATAGTACAAAAGTTAGGGAGCTCAGGAGCAGAGAGAGACAGAGGGGAAAACGTGGGAAGGGAAGTGGTGAGAGGGGGCAGGAAGCTGCCGCCTGGCTAGAGACTGGGCCTGCAGGGAATGTAGCTGGTGAGTAATCCCCGGAACAGGAAGCCACTTTCACAACAGGGATGTTTAATTTCCCATGTTAAGTTGATCGCACTCCCACACTGTAAACCCTTCTTTTGCTCTCTTGTCTTCAGCAAAGTCTACTCCACCCACAAAGCGTTGCATGGATTGTTTGGGGGAAAGCATTTAAAAGAAAAGGGGCTCTTTCCTATGTGCGTCAGCACAAGGATAAGAGAACAGCTATAAGAGGCAAGTTCAGATAAGAAGGGAACCCCAGCAAAAGCAGCAAAAGTTAATTGAGAATATAACCTGCAAGGGCTTCCCTGGTGGAGCAGTGGTTGAGAGTCCGCCAGCCGCTGCAGGGGACACGGGTCCGTGCCCCGGTCCGGGAAGATCCCACATGCCACGGAGCAGCTGGGCCCGTGAGCCATGGCCGCTGAGCCTGCGCGTCCGGAGCCTGTGCTCTGCAACGGGAGAGGCCACGACAGTGAGAGGCCCGCGTACCAAAAAAAAAAAAAAAAAAAGAGAATATAACCCGCAAATACCTCTGGATGCATGAAGTGGTTAAAATCTCTCAGAGCCAAGTGACTGCCACAGACATGGAAATTGCATAAGGAATGAAGATACTGAACATGGTATTAGCTTATTGGCTTTCCACCTTTTTAGAACTATGGATCTGGGTTTAGTTCATGGTGAAGAAGTTCATATCAACCATATGTGCTGTTTCAACTAAGCCTTTTAAAAGCCTTGGATTATTGTTTATATCATCAACAGTTCTGATTTACATTTACAGCGATCTCCTGAGTGTAGTTCAGTAGCTGAGTTTATACTTCGGGCAAAAAGAAAAATCTCTTTTAATGTAGAAATGTATGCAACTAGGTATACAAAGATAAAAACCTCTGAGCCTCCAGGTAACTGGTGGAGTTTGAGGAGCTATGATACATTTACAAAGAAACTAGAAGAGTCTTCTCTGGAAAACTCCAAGTGTAAATTAAAAGAAACAAACAAACAAAACAGTCTTTCCTGGAAGTGAGAGAATAGAATTAGAAACATAGGGTTTCTTCTGGCCCTGAAATGCTTGGATTTCTACAACTCCAGTACCTCTTTTCTTTGAGTCTAGCCAAAGGAGTTCAGTTCTGCTTGCCCTCCCCTTTCTGCCATGAAATTCTGATGTTGACAGTGTTTCATCACTTCTGTTAACCTTACTGGCTTTTGAGCAAGTGACTCTGAAAACACAGGCTGCCATATATAAAGTGTCAGGGCTCAGGCAACATTTTATTTGCCAAATTGCTCACAATGTGTACTTTGAACACACACTCGAGGGCTCTTGGCTGTGGCCATCTGTTAGATTTGAAGACCGGATTTCAATATGTTGGTGCCTGGACTCATGCACATTCAGTCCTGTCTTTTGCGACTCCTCCCACAGCAAAGAATCTTAATCTTGGAATTTAGAAAGAAATCCAAGTCCTTTGTGCTTTTGTTGCACATCCTGCTGTCTCCATACATACACCCTTTCACAGCCTGTACCTTAAGGTCTTTTCAGAGAACGAATGGGCTGAGTTCAAGACGGCATTTGAGTGGAGGAAAAAGGAATACACTTCTGTCCTAGGTGAGCTACTGTCTCCTTTGAGGTTCCCGAATGAACTATATGCAGAGAACCTTGCCAGGGAAACAGGCACTTGTTTTACTCTGAGACTGGGCCCTAAATCTCTATGTGTGAACCCCTTGGGGTTGCCTGGAGGATGTGACAATCTTTGTTGTTTGGGCTAGTCATAGGCGAGTGGCTTAAAACTAAATTTCTTACTTTTTCCCCTTATTCTTTTTAAAATAAAATTTTTTATTTCTTTTTGGCTGAGTTGGGTCTTTGTTGCAGTGCACGGGCTTCTCATCTTGGTGGCTTCTCTTGTTGTGGAGCACGGGCTCTAGGCACGCGGGCTTCAGTAGTTGTGGCACACGGACTCAGTAGTTGTGGCACACGGGCTTAGTTGCTCCGTGGCATGTGGGATCTTCCCAGACCAGGGCTCAAACCTGTGTCGCCTGCATTGGTAGGTGGATTCTTAACCACTAGCACCACCGGGGAAGCCCTCCCTTGTTCTTATAAAATGACACTTGACTCAGTACAGAGGATTGGTGGGCTTGTGGATTCTGAAGCCAAGGCAGCTTGGGTTTGAATTGTCACTTAAAATAGTAACTTTTTTCTCAACTCCCTCTTCCTGTCCCCAAATTAACCTTTCTCACCGCTGTTGGTGAGTATCGTGACAATCTCTCCACCAAATTTGTGAAGCACCCACCGTGTGTGGAAAACTCTGTCAAACCCTCACGTGTTTGAGTGCGTGTGTGAGTGTGTGTCGGGTGTTGGGTCAGCTGGTCTGCCCTTTGCATATCTTGGTCCCTGCTCTTAGGATGAGCCAATAGCCCACCATGGACCATGGGCCCTCAAGTGTAAGGAAGAGGAGAGCTTCAAGGACAGGCACCAACCATCAGACTACAGGCCTTTGTGTTCCCAGTTCAAACAATTTCTTTAGAATGATTTTATTTTGTTAGTTTTGCCTGGGAAGATACGCCTGGCCTATCTTCAGAGAATGTGTAGACTCCAGGAGTGGGGAGGGAGAGGAGATGGCATCACACAGACTGGTGCTAGACTCTCATACAGACGTTCTGAGATCCTCTATCTTCCTTGTAGCACAGGGAAATGGCATGAGAATTCACCAAGAAGTAACAGTGGTCTTACAAATGCAACAAACACACAACTTCAACACTGAATACAATATCTTAAGGATATATGGAGCCTAACCCTTCACACCCACGGGCAGTCTGGTCTCTTCTATAGCTAGGACATTAATTCATCCCTCTTTGTAGGGGAAGAGAATGACTTTCCACTCAATGGTCATACAACTGCTCCTGGGTCAGACTATAAGTTGCAGAACTGTACCTCTACCTGGGATACGAGGAGAACTCTTTAAGGCTTTGCCCAGGACTATCACCTGTACAAGAAACTCCCAAACTCCTGAGTTTCACTTTTTTTATTTTTTTAAACATGGGGATAACCTAACAATAAGAGATCTGGAAAGAAAGGAAGGGAAGGTTTTCCTTCCTTGGCCCTGGCCATTTCTCCCATCAACTCCCCGACCCAGAGCACGCATGCACACCTGCACCTGCGCGCAGTGCGGGAATCCGAGGGCTTTTCTCAGTGGAAGTGTCAATCGTCTCAGGTAGTCACCAGTCAATAATGTCAGACAGAAAATCAGAAGTCTAGTGGACCTCCGCTGTCCCCGTAGCCATTGCTGCCACATGGTGTCACTGTTGAAACACAGGATGACCAGCTGCCCCAGTGCTGTCTCCTTTGTCCCCAGAACTGGGCCTGGGCCTCCCAACCTCGGTACCGTCTCCCTAAACGACCTGGTGACTTGGAAATCCGATTCGACCCCTGGCTGCTTTCTGGAGCTGCTAAACAATCAGATACTTCCTTCCATGGGGCGGAGTCACCATCATTGATTACATGTTCCTACATGACACACAGGTGCTTGAGCTACCTGTCTCAGGTGTGCAAATGGAGCCCACAGACTCTTGGACCTTCCATACCAGTGATCTCGGTTCAGCTTCACTCATTGGTAACACAGCTTTTTGAGTTTAGACACAGTAGGGGTGATCTGATAAAGACAGCTCTACCCATTTCTTTTTTTCCTTCAGACATCCCCCCTGCCCCCGCCAAAAATTCTTTCTTGCTGTTGGGTGTGTGGGGAGCCAGTTTACTCAACTAGAAGGAGGAAGGATGGAGATTATTGCCTCTACCCCCTGCTCTCAGATCGGGCATAAATGCCTTGATGTTTTTAAGCTCCGAGTCTTTCTCTCAGAGAGGGGAAGAAGGTTTTCTTTGTATCTCAAAAGTCCAGGGCCTTCTTTTGAGTAATCATTTTTTTTCTTTTAGAGGGAAGGAGCTGATATTTCCAGGGTGGAAAAGAAACGCAGCCTGGAAAGGGCAAGGTGGGTGTGGGCTTTATTATGGGCAGGCGACACATGTGTTCTGGCACATCTCTGCTGTGGCCCCAGGCTCTGGGAAATGCTGGTGTATAAACTGGAAAACTAAGCCCACGTCCTGCCACTGGGCCAACCGGATCAGGGCACCTGAAGCACAGCTTTCAAAGGATCTGATGGGCCTGAGCCTGCAGCTGGTGACTGCTCTATTTTGTTGACGTGCGGAGGGCCAGTTGGAAGACCAAAGTGAGAAGGAAATGTCCGCTTCCTTTCTTAGGAATGGACATTTGTGGGGAACCCTTGGGGACACACAGGATATTCAGCTTCTTTGATTATCCAACAGAGAGGGGGAGAACCCCAAAGAGGTTGAGAATGGACTGGCTTCATGTCAATCTGGCATATGGGTGCCAAGCCAGATTAAATTGAATTTGGAGACATTAAAGTGATGTGAGATTGCATCCTAGTGCAGAGTAGTCGCAATAGAATTACCCTCAATAGAATTACCCACATGCGTACAACTACCCATCCAGGTTCAAGCCTTCTCCTGCCTGATCAGTTTCACCATCTCGGGGAACCAGAGCCTTATCTTTTCAACCTTAGCATCTCTGAGTTTCAAGGATGGAAGAAACCTTTTCCTCTCTCAGATCAGCTTCACTTTCTGTCTCCTGAGTGGGAGATATTTTCTTCAGAAGCAATATACACCTGGTCATGTACATTAATCAAGTTACATCAAAGTTTTACTATATGTATTTACTGTACTCAGGTCATTATTGTATGGGAATGTGACCATTCCTATGGAATAGCAGCCCTGTCCCTGAGCCTCTATTCAATAAGTTTCCCTTGAGCCACTGGTAGAATATTAATAGCATTTGTCCCAGAAATTATTTGGCAATAGTCTCTGGTCTATGCCCAAGACAGGGTGCTGGGCAATTTCCTATGCTCTCAGCTGGTGACCCCTCCCACTGCACTCTTCCTTCCCAAACTAGTACGAATATTTCTTTTCCCTTTTTTCTGGGCATCTGAGGCTTTTCCCTTTACCCCTCATGGATCTAATGCCTGCAGCAGACAGGCTGAGAAAACCTTTCTGGTCCCTTCCCCATTTATGTTTCACGCTTATTTTGTAACGCAACCCTTGGATGGGCTCATTGACCTTGTCCTGTACATTACAGACTTGCTCAGTTCATATTCCCTTTGGCTTGAACTCTGCCTCCTTTGGAGCTGAGACTTGGAGATGGGATCTGTCTGGATTTACTTCGGATTTGGTTTCCGATTTTCAGATCATTTGCACAAATACCACTACGTCTCCCATTTCCTTTTATTCATCCTTCTGATCTTTTGATTTTGACCTTCTTGTCTCTGTTCTTAATGTGCTATACGGCGACCACTCCATGGGGGTTAGTGTAGCTAGTTACCTCGCTAAACTAAAGCCTGGGCATGTGTGACGGTATCCTACCGGAAGCACCATAGCAAAAATGTTTGGACTCCAAGCAGTTTAGGGCTCCTCCTGTCATAGGAGCTTTAAGATATTTAACATCATCACAGCATGGAGAATGTTTCTGCTGGACCAAAAGGGGGCAGAGAAGAGACTCCTGTTTTTTACCTTGAGTGTTCAGATACATGGAAGACATGCAGTCTTGCACGGCTTTGCTCACAGGTGAGAGCCACTGGTGACACTCATAGTGGCCAAAAAAAAAAAGAAGCAGATATCCCAGGGCAAGTCAATAGGGCAACGAGGAGGATACAGGCTTGTTCAGCCCAGAGCTTGCTACGTCAGTGTGTCATTACTAATTCATAGTGAGTAATTAATATGCATAATGCATTACATGTCATTCTCGACAGATCCTTGTGGCATCTTAGCAAAATACCTCCCTCTCATCAGAATGAAAGAGACCAGTCCCGTCACCCACCGTCAGGATACAGCTGCCTCTGAGACTTCCCGTCCTTGATCACCCTCTCTCTCTTTCTGTGTCTTCAACCTCTTGCTTTGCCTTGATCTCTTGCCCATCAGCTATTAAACACATCCCAGTCTCTTGCATCTTAAAAAACCTTTCTACGACTTGCTCCCTAACCTTTGTACTCTGAGAAGTGCCCCTTATCTGTAGCTAGACCACTTACCATAGCCTACAGGAGTGCCTTTGCCCCGTTGCCTGCTAAAATAAAAAACTGCTATGACCTGAGTAACCAATTGCAGTGTCAGCACTTGAAATGTTTGGGGGCCATCATACAATGCTAGAACCCCAAGCCCACCTGCCTTGAAGCCTGTTGTGCCTGATTCCCTATTTGCTTCCATCACCCCCAGAATTCCAAACCTCTGCAGGCATTTGCTACCACCTCAAACCACCGTTATATTCTCTGTGTACCCCTAATCTTTCCCAATCTGCAACCCTCCCTCCTTCCCTGTCACTGCTTTCTGAAGTTCCTGCTCTGTGATTGGCCGCATCCCCTCTGGCTTAGTCAGCTCAGGCTGCTGTAACAAAGTACTGGGGGGCTTAAACAACAGACATTCATATCTCACAGTTCTAGGGGCTGAACCGAGATCAAGGTGCTGGCAGATTCTGTTCCTGGTGAGGGCTCTCTTCCTGGTTTGTGGGCTTACCACTGTGTCCTCACAAGGAAGAAAGAATGAGCTCCAGTGTTTTCTCTTATAAAAACACAAATCCCACCTCGTGGACCCCCGCGCTCATAACCTCATCTAAACTTAATAAGCTCCCAAAGGCTCCACCTCCAAATACCATCACACTGGGGATTAGGACTTCAACCTGAATTTGGGAGGGACACAAACATTCAGCCCATAACATCCTGCTTCTGGCCCCCCCAATTCATGTTCACCTCTCATGTGAAATACATTAATTCCTTCCCAATAGTGCTGAAGTCTTAGCTCCTTCTAGCATCAACTCTAAAATCTTAAGTCTGAAGTCTAAATATTATCTAACTCAGAAGTGGGTGAGACTTGAGGCAAAATTCATCTCCAGCTGAGAACCTGTGAGGCCAGGTAAGTCATGTGCTTCCTGGTGGGATAGGCCTGGGATAGATGTTCCCATTCCAAAAGGGAGAAACAGGGAAGAAGGAAGGGGCGATGCATCCCAAGCAAGTAAACATTAGCTCTTAAACCTCAAGAATAATCCTCTTCGGTTCAATGTTCTGCCTTTGAAACCCACTGAGGGGGAGGTCCTGCCTCTGACGCTCTGCTGGGCAGAGGTCACGTCCCCAAGGCTCCAGGTGACTGCCATCTTGCCTGTTGAAACTGAGATGAGGCCCCCCCTCTTTGAAGCTGAAGAGACAGCCCTGATGATCTCTGAACTGCCTCCTGGGTCATTCTTCCTTTGTCTTGAAGAATCATGCATATTCGCAGCTGAGTACGTCTATGGTCATAGATCTACAGGATCTAAGAAGTGTGACACCTTCCTTCATTTTGTCCCATCTTCCCCTCCATCCTCAAGTTTTTTTTTTTTTTTTTTTGTCATTCCTTCCACTTGTGGCCCTAACGGATGCCTGGAAGGTTTTTGAGGACATTGTTCCCAATTGGAGGCATTGTTTTTCTCTCTCATGCACCACAAGATTCCAAGACACTTGGTGGGGTAGGCATCCTCCTTAATTCTCATCACCACTTCTGGAACATTAAGCTTTCTCTTTCTTTTCCTTCCTTCCTTCCTTCCTTTCTTTTTAAACTTCATGGCACGCCATTGGATTCTATCGTGGTATCACTCAGAGACCCAGCAAGGAAACAGATGGCACATCAAAGTAGGAAAATTCAAAGAGGGTTTTAAAAAGGGAGCATTTACAAAGATATAAATAGGGTGTAGAGAAACCACATGGAATAGTGCAGAAACCTGGAGCTAGTAATGTTGGTGGCCTCAAGAAAGACAGGAGGGAATTGTTATCAAAACCCAGGACAAGACACTCATGTAGGATTGGCTGCCTTGAGTTATTAGTGACCTTCAGCCAAGAGACACAGTCAGCCTGATGCAACCTGGGGAAAAAGTACTCAGGCCTCCCTGCCTCCAAACTCCTGAGAGGCTCTCCAATGGCTGAACCAGAAACCAGAGGGAAAGGGAACCCATTGAGGTTTTCCCTGTGAGTCTCCGGTGTATGCAGATTCCAGCCAGTGCAATCACTCTCTTCTCTCCCTCACTGCTTCGTCCACTGGCTCCGGGCTCTGTCCTTCATTCCAGAAAGCCTTCTCACTACAGCCTTCCCCTTCTCCCTGAATCACACCATCCTTCCCAGAGACTTCGACATCCTAGTGCAGGTCCCATCTGACATGCTGGCCTCTCGGTTCCTTAACCAATATTTCCCCAATCATCCTTTCCTCCCCTCCCCCTCGGACTACCACTCTCACAGTCCTACCTGAAACTTGTCATTTGGAGAAAGGGTACCACCTTTGAAATCTTCAATTTATCCCAATTCTGCAACCACCACCTTTCCTAACAGCTCATGGGCTCAATTCATCTTACTGCAAAAATTCTTATCAATGAATTCTCTCCAGTTAACCTAGCCCAGTGCTTTCTCACTAAGACTCCCCCAGCCCCACATACACACCTGTTTTCACTTTCTTCCTTGGGCAACTCAGAGCCCTTGGCTTATTATTATTACTACTCATTATTATTATTAGTTATTATTATTACTACTCATTATTACTCATTATTATTACTCTCTTGCAATCTCCTTAACCTTCTTCTCTTTCCTTTTGTCATTTTTGCGCGGTCAAACCCCAGTCTGTGATGACTCAACCATCCAACCATGAGTTCTGTCCTTACAGACACATGAACGTTGCAGGAGGAGAAGAGAAATGCAGCCAGGCAGGCTGGTTTCTCTTTAAATAAATTAAATAAAACTCCAAGGTGGCACTCAGCCCCGCCTAACAGCTCAGCAGGCTTTGTCTTGTAAGTTTCTCACTCTTTAACTATTTTGTTCCTTTTCCTTTCTCCACAAACTGCTTATTTCCCCTGCCTATACTTTCATCCCTACTCTTAACTTTGAGTCTTCTTTCACTTAAACTTTGGAATCATCAGCTAGGAATTTCTTCATCTTTTCACTTCCAAGTCCAGAAACCTACCCATACTTCTTCCCTCCAGAGAGAGGGAGATCATTTTCTAAAAATTCAAAGCTTCCAACCCTTCATTTGGGCTCTGCATCCCATCTCTTTTAGCCTTCTCATACTCTGTGATGAATTCTCCACCCTCCAGCTGTACTTCTCTCTCTTTCAACTGGGCCATTCCCACAGGAATACTCACTTCTTTTGTCTTGGCTCTACTCACTTCTTTTGTCTTGGCTTGTTACATTTCACTCCATGATGTCCTTCTCCCTAATTGACAGCTTTTCCTCAGGCTTCTTTCCTGGAATCTCCTGCAAGGAAGTGAGTGTCTTAAAAGCCAGGAGAGTCATTGCTTTTGGAGGGAGATAACTGTGACTAGGGGCTACTGTGGAACTGGTATGCTGGCTCTTCTTGATCTGATTTTTTATGTTGCAAGTGTGCAAAGTAAAGAAGTTACAGTGTGCAACTATAAGTTAAAAACAACTTATAGTTGTCATTGTTGTTATTGTTCTTTATCCAATCTGAAAGCCTTTGTCTTTATCTGAATCTTTTTCTATATTTACACTTAATATATAATTAATATATTTGGGTTAAAATTCTCCATCTTATTATGTGTAGTTTATTTGTTGAATCTATTTTATGTTTTTTCTTTTTTTACCTCCTTTAGTATTGATCATTTTTATTTATGATCATACTTTCCCACTATTTTGGAAGTCATATACTATTTTTATTATTTCATTGTTACTCTGGAAATTACCACATGAATTCTTAAAGTATCAAAGTCTAACGTTAGTTGATTTTTTTTCTTTCCTCTCAGGAAATGCAAGTATCTGAGAAGACTTTTTCTCCACTTATCCCGTACCTGCTCGAATACTATTGTTAAGATGTGTTTCATTTCTCTTTGTATAGAAAACAAACCCCATAAGACACTACTGTTACTGGTTTAGAGTCAGTATTTACTTGGTTTAACTCTTTTACTTACCACTTTTTATTTGTTCTTCATTTCTTCCAGCATCTCTAACCTTTAAAAATGTGATCATTTTCTTTCTCCCTGGAGAGTATTTATTGCTTCCTTTAACATAGGTTTGTGAATGGAGAATCTACGACATCCTCTTTGATTCTTAGCCGTATCTTTGTCTGTCTAGTGGTAGGCTGCATAGTTATTTTTTTCCAGTTCACACATTCTGCTTTAAGCCTGGCTTGAACTGCTCTTAAACCTGTCCTTCTGGTTTTTAATAATTTCAGTTGCGTGTTTTAATTCTAGAATCCTGTATATTTACTTTGATATAGATTTCCTATGTCTCTTTTCATATTTTCCATTAGCTGAAATCTTCAAGCTTGGCTTTGATCTCCTTTAGTAGTAGTAAGTAGGTTACTTTTACTTGGTAGATTTTAATGATAGATTCTAACATCTTCCACCAATATCTAGCTCTGCTTCCTACCTTAGGATTATACTTACCTACCATGTGAAACTCAGGTGTGTGTGATCATGGGAGCAGAAGTGATGAGTATCACTTTTAGGCAGAAGCTTTTCGAGCCCGTACATGCTTCACCATGCTTTTCTTTTCTTTTGCTGTGGTTATCGGTACTATTTCAGAGAGTGACTCTTCTATCAGCCTGCTACCCAGCATGAGGACAGTAATGATGGGAATCAGTGCTACCATCCTTCTTGTGATGGACAAATGACATGAGATAGAAATAAACGTCTGTTGCTTTAAGCCACTGACATTCTAGGGTCGTTTATTACTGCAGTGTAATCAGATCTATCTGATTGAAACAGAAATTGGAATCAGGATTGAAGTGATATTGTAGCAAACAACCTAAAATATGTGGCTTTGGTTTATGGGCGAGGCGTTAGTTTGCAACAAAACAGATAATAGAGGTTAGAAGAATGGTGATCCATGTTATGTAGTGGCAAATTACTTAGTAAAATTGTTGCCTGTGCTAAGTTAAAGAAAAATTTTATGTCTAATAAATTTGTAGCTTTATCGGAAAACAAACTCTTAGTAGCGTGTGTTGGCTGCATTGGAAAGCTTATTACAAGGAAGAGACAAGATCAGAACAATACTGGCTGTTTTGCCAGCAAGAATGAAAAAGAATAGAGACAGTCTATAAATTCAGGGACTCGTAGGTTGAAAATAGAAACGTTTCTGAAACTCAAACATTGAAAGATGCAATTGAGGAATTATTTGAATATCAAAGGCCAATTAGAACTTAGTTTTAAGGTAAGGATCAAGTGAAGAGTATGGTTGTCACAATGATTGTTCAAATTTCTGAATAGATTAATCTTTTCCCAGTAAATACTTTTATTTGGGCAAAACACCTCAAGAAAAAGAGACTAAGTGTGTGGCTCTCCCATCAATGTCTTACAAATAGAAGATAGCTGCATTTATACTGGGTGTAGGGCACAGGACAAAACAAACTGGGATAAAATAGATCTTAAGCTGCCTAAGTTTTTGAGAGAATTGTACTGCAAACTGTATTGCACAAAGAGCCACCAGCCTGGACTTAAAGAGATGACAGTTGATACCTAAGAGGCCACTTAGATGCCTGCTGTACATGGAATGTTTGTGTCTTCCCCTAATTCATATGTTGAAACCTAATCCCCAGTGTGATGGTATTTGGAGGAGGAGCTTTTGGAAGGTGATTGGGTCATGAGGACAGAGTGATTTTTCCTTCCTGAATCAAACACTAACTGCAACAATCTTTGTGTCCTGAGAGTTCAAACATAATCTTTACTTTTATGTTTATTTAAAAGCCATAATGGAAATCTATTCTCTTGTCTGCCATGGGTCTGCCAGCACCGTCCCATTTTATCCATGTGGTTTGAATGAGTGCTACCATGTTATTACACACTCTACACCCATGACCCACTTTCAATTTGCCCAGAGGTGGCCAACTGACCCAAGCTGAATCAATCAGTACATTTCCCTGGAATTTCTAAACTTGGGTCTGGAGAAAAAGTTTCAAACCTTCTCTGTTCCTGAAGCCTCAGGGCTTCCAGGAATCATTTTTTTCCGAAATTGTAGAGGAAGCTGCTCTGGTAGAATATGCAGGACACACTGAGAGGAACAGAGATAATAGATGGAAAACCCATTTTCCTTTCATCCTTGAGAATCAGTGAAATTTTTGCTCTTCTCATACTTACTGGAGTCAATAGTTAGAGTTGTGTTTCTGTCACTTGCAACCAAAAATGTCTTTAACAAGAAAAAAATATTTCAGACCATGTGAAACTGCTCAGGGGTGATGGCTAGTCTGTAGTGGGCCAGTATTGATGCCAGAGCTTAGGAAAAGTTTGCAAAGTCATAGAGATTACTAAAAAAAAAAAAAAAAAAAAGGCAATAGAGAAGTAAGAGCTGTTATTTTCCATAGTAATCACAAAAAAATAGATGCACACCCCTTGTTGCTTCTTCCATGTAATCTTTGTTGATAAACACTTATGATTAAACTTGGTGATACTTAGATAGTTAATACATATGGCACAGTATTAAGTTACCCTTTCTACTCCAATCACATGGCAGAAATGCATATACTACAAAAACCAGAAACCAAAGTTACATATTTAGGTTCAAAAATCAAGATTGATATTTTCATGAACCAGAAATAGAATAGAAACTTTCAACAGAGGTGGAGGTGAAAGCCACAGTGAGGCTCAGATAGGGCAGAAGCAGCTGGGGGTTTGGTTCTTGAGGTATAATGGGATCTGGAGGTCAGGAGCTGGGATGGGACTCCCTGTCTTGTCAATGGACTCTGAAACACCATTGTTCTTGCTACCCCCTGGGACATGGGAAGTTATGAGCTTAGGAAAATAAAGGATAAAGGCAGCCATGGCATGATCAAGTACTGCCTTGGGGACTGGATGTACAGTATCCTGAGTATCACTGAAGCTTGTGAGTACCAGCAATGCCATCAGTTCTGGTCTGGACTGTGATTCTGGGAAGTGCTGGATAGAGGCAACCACTAGGGAGAGTGAGGGAGAATAGGAAAGAGAGAGAAACAAGAAATCTAAAGAGAAATCTTCTTATGCACCTTCTAAAAGCCAAAATTCCAACACGCATTCAAATCACATGCTAAGAAACACCACTAAGAAAATCAACCACCAGAATGTGAATTCAATCCATGTTATGTTTACTTGCTAGAACAACCTGACAGAGACTTTAATGTATGCTTAAGATGCTTGAGCAGAGAAACAAGAACACAACTCACATCGAGCATCAACAAGAAATCATGAACCCAAGACATAAAGTAATAAGGAATCGATATTTCTGTGTTAGAATTTCCAGGAAAAGAGAATGGCAAAGAATAAATATCTGAAGAGGTAATGACTGAGAGTTTTGGACTTGAAGAGTCTCCACTGCTTAGAATGCAGGGTCAATAAAGATAAATCCACCCATAAGCACACCATGGAGAAATTGCAGATCATCCAAGAGAAAGAGAAAAATCTTAAGAGTTACCCCAGAGTAAAAATTTACTGTGTGCCAGGCGCTATGGAAGCCTCAAGGCACCATATTCTGAGAGCACAGCACTTCTAAATGAGAATAATTATAAAAAGAAAATAATACAAGAATCAAAGACAGAAAAATAATTTAAAAGATAGAAATTATAATAGATGTATAGTTAAAAGACAGCACTTACAAGTTATTGTGAAGAATAGCTTAAAATGAAAATACATTTTATGATTTCACAAATGAGTCCAATTTTAGATATTCAAGCATAACACTGGGGAGTGTACGGGGTTAAGGAAGTCTTTTTGCTCGTGGCTTGCTGGTTAACTTGTTCATTATCTATAATTCCAGTGTGGATGGAAGTGGTGGAGAGGAGGTAAGAGGAGGTGTTGGCCTTGGCAAAACCTCACAGGATTTTACTCAGCCGCATTTTCTGAAAGTGGTCCAAACCTGTACCACGTGCTCAGGTCCCTAAAGCCAGTGTTTTTAAAGAAACGCCCACAAAAGCCCTTTTTGCAGGTAACACCATGTTTCTCCCTTCTTTTTTGAACATGACAAAAATGAATGGTCAATTTAGGAAAAATTAAGTTCCCAGAGTTGTGATTATGTGTGTGTTCATGCAGGTTCCATGTTAGAGAGAGAAAGAGAGAGGAATAAGAGAGGACAGAGAGAGGGGGACATAGAATTAATGTAGATGGTCTGAATTTTTAAACTTTCAATGGTTGGTCTCACATAGACAAAGCTGAAATCCTCTGGAGACTTGGAAACAGATTTTCTAACACTCCTAGAAGCTGGCCAAATTTCTCACGAATTGGTTGGCTAAATGCCAGAATTAATATCAGCAGGCGTGCATGATATAGATTTGCAAATATTTTTTAAATCAATAGAACTATTAATCCTCAAATACATTAGATTCAGGCCAGTGGTCCACTCTGCTTTTGGTTGAATGCTGTTCTGATTTTGTATGTTTGAGATAAATATTCTTCATCTGCAGAAATTGACATTTAATAGGTTGGAGAGACGTGGTGCTTGAGAATGGACTCTGGTACAAAGACATTTGTTCAGTGATGAGTACTCAGATTTCAAGGAACGACAAACAATTTATTTAGAATATCATCGGGCATCCTCTGGGCTCACCAATTAGAAAAAGGTGGAAAATAAGCCGCAATTAATCTAAACATCGAACTTGGTACTGTATTCAAAACTTACCATTCCTTCTGAATCTATCTTCTTTGATCAATCTTTCATGTCTATACACTTTGTCTTTAGAGATGGATGCCCTTGGTCTCATGCGCACTTGTCACGGGTCTCCTTTATCTGGTGGGTGCATTAGCAGGAAGGCCGAGCTTTCAGTGCTCCGCGAAAACCAGGGGAAAAAAAAAAGTCTCGTCCGCATGGACCAATCAGAAAAAAGGCACCCCTTCTAGGCTGACCAGTCAGAAAAAGCATAGCCTCTGGTCTGACCAATTAGAAAAAGGCACTACCTCTGGAGGACAAATTAGAAAAAGGCAGCCCGTAGGGGGGAACCAATTAGAAGATGTCCTTCCTAGTCTAGGCTGATGCCCGGGGTACTGGCTTGACAAACGGAGCCCAGCTTGCATTTTAGTCCTGAATTACACCCCCTGGGTTAGCTGCCTTTGAACTTGCAATGTCTGGAATTAAACGACCATGTTTTGCTGCAAGTAGAGGTGTTTTTTTCCTCTATTGTAGGAAATAAAACTGAAACATTATTGATGGATTTTCTTTTCAATTTTGTTTTTTTCTCCCAGATTTTGGTGCCTGCTGTTGCCAATATTCATACTGTAATAAAGATGATATGACTATTATCGGAAAAGTATATTTAGTAACTTTAAGCTTCCTGTAACAGTATTTCATATGGCTCTGCCTTGAATATCAGGACTTCCAGCCTTCAATTACCTAAACACATTTGAAAATCTCACTTAAAAGTATTGCCTTAATGGAATTATAGTAAACACAATTTACTAATGGAACTTTAAAATAAAGACATCCAAAAACTTGGGAATGCCTATAGAAAACACATGCTAATTTAAAAAGCTAGAAACAAACAAAAATATCCTAATGTGTATCAGGGCTTGAGAAATATCTGTTGATTAAGAGAAAGTGGTTGATATTGAGGTTACAGTATAGATTTTGTATTTTCTTTTCTGATTTTATCCTAATCGTAAATTCTTTAAATATAACCTAAAATATTGGTCTTGATGTGCTTGACTAATTACTTATGTATTGTTTATTGCCATGTTTATTTTTTAAAAACAAAGTCAATGTTAAGTAGTAATTATCTTGAACCTTTATACCTGTGTGTATTCTATTATTTATGTCATTCAAACAAGTAATAAAGTAAAATGCAGTATTGTCCAGATGCCAGTAATACGTTAAACCAAATCAGTGTCCAAACACAATATTTTAAACCTTTTTCACACCTGTTTGGACAGTAATTCAATTATGTGCACTTAAATCTGCAATATTGTAAATGTTCATGAGGCTGTCTGTTGACATGAACAAAGAAATGGGACTTTCTTCCCATAATATAATCGTCAGAATCTAAGTTTACATGGAAATTCAGGACATGAATTATTAGCTAGGCATACATCTGAGATTATTAGGGTGCTGTAGTTAAGTGACTTAAATAGCCTTAATTTTTGACCTCTGGAAATTTATGATCCAACAGACTTGTGCCATTTATTTTTTGGAATGTAAATTCTCTCTGACTTGGCATTTTTCTTTATTTACTTTGTAACCTAAATGTTAGAACATATGACACATTTTTTTGAATTGCAATTTTCACATTAATTCTGATAAATTGCTTTATGAATGACATATTTTAACTTAATGACAGGAAATTTTGGTTTACAAGCAAAATAATTCCATACATTTTCTTATGTGAGCATTGAATTTGATTTTATAAACCACTTTTTTGAGGAAATATGAGAAATAAGCCCAACAAAGTCACTTTCGTTCAATTCAAAGTAAAATGTGCTACAGATTCAACTTGATTTTCTCTAAAAAATGGATTGTTGGGTGGGGTGCTCAGCAAACATTTATAGGAGGGAATACTGTTTACATGTTTAACAGTGTGTAATAAAACATGTGGATACTGAATTGAAGGTTGCATTATGACACCAGATGTTTAGGTATTATTAAGTTTACCATCCCAAACTCAAAGGGAATTGTTTATCAATGAGGTACCAGGTACCCGGAATCTAGGCAGAGAAAACAATGTATCCATCTGAAATCAGTAAGGAAACCTGAAACCATCTGCTACGTTAGACTTTCAAAGCGTTTTAATATGGGAACTGGGGACTTGGAGCTAATGGAAAAGCTGAGAATGAGGGATGTACCTCTTCTCTTCAGGCACATATTCAATACTGTTATTCTTGTTCTGCAGTTATCTACATTTTATAAAGTGAACTATTGTCCAGGACAAATAATATTCTGAATTTTGAAATATACAAATCTCTGCCCAAATGAGAAAGTTTAGTCGACAAATTTCTCCTGTAAATTTAAAATGGTACCCTCAAAGTTGTCTTATTCAATAGTTATAGAGATTAAGGACCAGATTCCACATAGAGAAGATGTAGTTTCTCCTTAGAACATTTCAAATCATGGATGACAATGCTTTTCAACTGAGGGCATACTTCCCTAGAATAAGGCGTAACAAAATTTGGGATTAGTGGGAGAAAGTAGAGTGTTGTTTGAAGTAGTTGTATAAAGTTACCATTGCTTTGATTTGGTTTTAGTAAAGATGTTTAATTCATATTGAATTTAAATCACATTAAAGAAGGTTTAATATGTGTATCAATAGAAAGCATGGGTTATAAATGTCCAGAGACTTTGATACAATGGGCCAGGCTGCACAGGTCCTCAAATTGTTTAGGGCCAATTCTACTTGTATAAAGTGAACTCCTACCTGCCTCAGAGGATGCAAAGAAGGGTCCTCTGGACTCTTACCGGGCTGTACAGGAAATTAGGGCTGTACTGTCAGGCATATCTGTGTGGACTGAGATAAAGTTCCTGTAGGTGAGAAATGAAGCCTTGTGGCATTTTGCCAAGAGAAGCTCATATTTCTGAAGACTCAGGGGTTTCACCTGCTTTGGCCTGTATCTGTTGGCTGGTTCCTCACAGTTTTATTGTTATACTCACCAGCATAACAGGAACAAAGAGGAGGGTTTTTTCTTATATTTCTTTCTAGCAGTGGGGGGGGGTGTCTTAAGAGGTGATAATTAATTCTCCCTCTTCCCTCCACTTCTGAGTTCAGATTCAGTTCAGAAACACGGTCACACAAGTTAGAAAGATGGAAATAAAAATACTAGTTTTATTACTGATAAGGTTGCTTTGGGGAATGAAATTGAACGTGTGGGCAAAAATTGGTTTCTCTAACCATTTCCCCCACATCTGAATATTGCATTGACTGTGCAAGGAAGAGTTTGGATCTGGAGAGCAGAGGCACATTTACCCAGAACCCTGCCTTCCCTCTGCAACCCTGTCTTGGTTTGAGTTTCCACAGAGAACGAAGATTCTAATACAAGTAGTTTATTTATGAAAGAACACAGCAGATGAGCAAGGGATGTATGGTGTAAGGAAGGGGAGAGGGCCAATGACGTGTTAAGCCAACTCTCCTGGTGAGAGACTGTGTCTTAATTCCACAGGAAAACTTTGGGAAAGAATATAAAACACATGCCTCATCATTATCCCTCCCAAGGGGTAAGGGAGCTGGGTGTTTGGTAATGGAGGAATTCTCCTAGGGTGTGCTAATTCTGTAAGTGCCTGGGCACAGGGGACTTCTGTGGTTTGCAAAAATTCCTCAGGTTCAAAGATGGAGATACTGGAAGGTGAAAGCCAACCAGAGCACACTGATGTGATAGAATGAAAGGGGTGTACATGGGGCACGGATGATGGCGGCTACGAGACCCCAAAAAGAGTTCAGAGGCAGATCAGTCTCCAGGCCTCCTTCTAGAAGACGGGCTGTGGGCTTCCAGGCTGACCCAATGCTTCCTGCAATGAGAAGCTGAAGCAGAGCAGTCTGCAAATATTTTGTAGGCAGGCAGATCCAAAGAGAGACAGGGAGAGAGAGAGAGAGAGAGGGAGGAGGCTGGACCACTTAAGTCGTTCCATTTTCATTGAGAGGTTGGGAGGTGGCAGAGAGAGGGACTGCAGTTCCCTTTCCAGACTGTCCCCTCCAGGAGGGAGGAGCAGAGGTTGTACACCAGGAGCCAATGGAGGAACACGGAGAGAAGAAGAAAGCGGTACTACTGAGTAGCTCAGTGATGTGAAATGGAGAATTTGTCCTTAAAACATGATAATAATTGTTAACATCAACAACAGGGAAGGAATAAGCGTGCAAATCACAAAAGGCACCATCTTTTCGAAAAAGGTTTCCACGGTAAAGACACTGAGATCCTTGTCTACGCATTGGTCTTCTTTTTCCTTTTCTGACCAACTCTTCTTCCAATCACTTTTCCCTCTGTCTTTCTTCTCCTTTATTGTCATGATCATAAGCTCTGAACTGTCACAGGCTACATCCGATGGGCAGGGAGCAGGGCAGAGGGGACAAGGGGAAGTAAGATCTGACAATGGGACGTTTGCACTGCTGGTGAGGATAAGCAAGAGTGGCTTGTAAGAGGCAGCTAAGAGATCAGTAGCTGCGACAGTGATTGGAAAGGAGAGTGGCAGCCTGTGAATCAATCCACAGGTTATATGTGATGTGCTTGTGTTCTTTATCCTTTCAATATAAGTAAATAAGCCAAATATTTAGGTGTATTGTTACTAATACCAGGCCAGTCGATAAGACAGTAGGGAGGATAAGCTGCTGTAACAAAGTCACACAAAAATACAGTGGCTTAAACAAAATAAAAGTTTCTTTTTCTGTCATCTAACAGAACAGAGGCAGGTGGCCAGTCCGGGATAGGTTGGCTGCTCTGTCCATGGTCCTGGGTTTCTCCTATCTCGGTACTTCATTCCTGGGGTGTGTTCCTGTCCGTGCTCTCAGAGCCGCTCACACCATCCCTCTCAGCTCATAAGAAAGAGAAAAGAGAGAAGTGTAAGTCGAGCAGCTTCCTTTGGAGAATGTGACCCGGAAGTTGAACACGGCACTTCTGCTCACAGCTTATTGGTCAGAATCTAGTCACATGACCCTACTGAACTGCAAGGGAGCTGGGAATTGATGTCTGTTTGGATATCCATGTACCTTTCCAAAAGTGTGGCGGGGGTGGGATTTTATGGCTAAAAGGAAGAATGAAGTAGAAAAGTAACTTGGGGACAATTAGAAAAAGCATGGTAAGTTAGTTGCAAAGATTTTTGATGATTAATCTCATGAATTTATGTCCTATATTAAAATAAAATGTATATTTTATTGTGTTATGGTCATTACACTTACCTTTAGGTTTGCTCACTCTAATATGCTGAATGTAAATTTAATTTTTAAGTGAACTTGATTGTAAGTACTGGGTTTATTTTACTTGAGCCTTATGACAACACAGTCTTAAGATTTTTTTTCTCTACCTATATATACTACAGATGTTACTGTCAATTTTACAGTTACCATGAGATTTTCCTTATTTTCTTTAGTGCAAAAGCTTACATTTACTTTCTAATAATTTCCGTTTTTATCATCTATTATTGATTTGAATGTAGCATGGCAAAGGGTAAGTAAATATTTTGATGTCTTCCAAAACAAAACTTAACGGTCCGAACTCAGATTGGTGTGAGTATCTTTGGATCATCCCTAGACTGGAGGCAAACCACCCTTGGTCTTCTTTATCGTGTAACTGGAAATCTGGTTTAATTTTATGAATTAGCATGCACCATGGAGTCTTGTACAGTTACTTTCACAGGGTAAATGCTCAATAAATATTGGTTGAATAATTAAACTGGGTTACTCAGAGCTCATTAGAAATGATAACTCCCTTGGAACAAAGGTGACCTGAATCAGTGTTAGGCCATCTTTTTCAGACAAAAGTACTTGGTATTTTTTGTTTGTTTAATAATGTGATTTATAGCCTATCTAATGTAAATAAATAATGTGTCAATAAATATAGAAAAAAACTATAGAAATTTCATTCATTGTAAGAAAAGATAGCATAAAAGAAGAGAAGCAACCAACACAGTGTCTGACGTAATAGATTCTCTGTAAATAGTAGTCACAATGAATTACCTTTTATGTTGTTCCTTAGGTCACAGGACAAAGAATTAATAAGTTTTCCACCAATACAAAACAAATCATAGCTTTCTGGCAGTCATTCAATCACTCTCTATTTTAATAGGGATCAAATTCACTGTCACAACGTAGAGAAGAGAGTCCAATTTGGAAATGCAAGAAGAGCTCATTTGAGAAATACTCTGTCTACACAAACTTAGCATATGGAAAGATACAATAGTTACCGAACAGATCCCCAGATTTTACTTGTGAAATACCCCAGGGAACTCAGCAAGCTTTTACAGAACCTTCGAGCTGTGTGAGTTCAGAAGACCTTGCTGGAGAATATTTTTTATCCAACTGTCTCTCTGGCATATGTCCAGTGGTAATATATTGGGATATTCTGGAACCCCTGACAGGACACCAGAATGTTATAAAAGCAGCATGTGGTAAGTGACCCTGATTGATTGATATCAAAAATTCTTTCCTAATGAATTGGCAATGCTATTCCATTTTACCTGTCTCAAAAAAGAATCCCGCTCTTCAATTTCTTTTTCAGCCTGATTCTAAGTCATTTGACGTTAAATCTGTGGACTTTTATTATTCTCTCTTTCCTTACTTCCCAAACTTGATTGAGGCTGCAATTAATCTTAGTAATTTCTTTAAGCTGTATGACATGATGCCTTAGGCACATTGAGGACATCCATATTTAACTTTCAAGTTTCTTAACTTTCATAAAATTTGCTTGTGTTAAATTCCTCTTCCATCTTGCTTAAAATCAACTGACATTTCCCCAAAGGGTTCAAGATATTGGATACAAATTTTGGCATCTCAAAATTCCTCCTAAATATTAGAAAACACTAGCAGTGGGAAAGTTGTTTATTACATTTTCATATTTTGATAACTGATAATTAAGAAGTTAATTTTCTTTAAAATCAGTCCAACAACATAGATCTACATCTATTTGTTTATAAGATAGTTTGATATTCCATGCAGTAGAGGTAGTAGTTTTAATTTTTATTTTTTTAAATTTTTTCTTATTTATTTATTTATTTATTTTTGCGGCACACGGGCCTCTCACCGCTGTGGCCTCTCCCGTTGCGGAGCACAGGCTCCGGACGCGCAGGCTCAGCGGCCACGGCTCACGGGCCCAGCCGCTCCGCGGCATGTGGGATCCTCCCGGACCGGGGCACGAACCCGCGTCGCCTGCATCGGCAGGCGGACTCTCAACCACAGCGCCACCAGGGAAGCCCTAGTAGTTTTAATTTTTTGAAATTAAGATGGAGCTTCTAAATATATTTTAAAAAATTAAACATTTTATGTCAATTTTCCCATAAAAGTGGAAATAAACTGGCATAATGTTAATTCATTTGCCTAACAGCAGTGAGAGTGGTCAATTTTACTTTTCCAAAATGCTCATCTCACAAATATGAAATGCTAACATTTATTAATTTTGACTAGCAAGTACACTGGAGTTTGTTATATTATTCTTTGAAATAGTTTGTACTATTTTGTACATTGTATTTTTTCCTAAATAAGAGAAATCAATAGCTTTGCCCTAAATCTTTTGATTTTCTGGGAAATTAGGGAGTTGGGTTGCATCTTGATGAAAGAGAAATTTTGTCCATTTTGTTAGGTTAGATCGTGGTGGCCGGTGACAAGGTTGTATATTAGTGTAGCTAAGTAAACGGGGGTGAACTCAGTGTTAGTTCAATTAATGGGTGCAGAAACAGGCAATGAATTAGTGTGTGAATCAAGCAGAGTGCTTTCTGTACCAAAACAATATTTGAAGGTAATAGGTTGTCTGTCTAGAAAAGGCATAAATGTTCTCATTGACATATGACCCTCCTCAGCAAAGAAGAGTTTGTCGCCCCGATTTTAGTGCTTGCCCTTTGAACAGTACTTGTTTCTGCAAGTACATATTTGTCATATGCCTAGTGTATATTTTTCAAACAGTGCTTTAAGTAGGATTCAAATAATAAGTAAAGGAACTTGAGTTGTCCTTAATGTTTTAGATGCTGTAGATGTGGCTTTTGAAAATGTAAGGTGGAACTAATTTTGGCCAAGGAGTGTGGTACTAAACTACCGTTTCTATTTAAACCCCTGCCTCCCCTCCACCCTGTGTATTTTTTAAGGTTTACTAATTATAATTAATTTTCCCTTTCGAAATTCACTTTTAAGAGAAGGCTCTGCTAGCTGGCTGCAAGAGCAAGCAGCAAGCCTAATCATGCCGGGCAGAGGAGGGAGAGGGTCAAATAGTGGGGCTGTGGCCGGGTGCTAGTGGTGGGGGACTTCGAGAGGGGAACCAGCGGAGAGGCTGCAGTGACACTGCCCTCCCCGGGCGGGTGGAAGCATCTCACTGGTGACGGGTCTGAAAGCACGTGGCTACGTCATGGAAAGCCAGTCTTTTCAATGCAAACTTCAACCCCTCCTCCTCCCCCTAATGCCGGTAACTCACATCCAAGGCTGGGCGAGGAATCCGGAGGGGAGATTTTCCTCATGCTCACCGTTGTTGGAAACTGGGAGAGAGAGAGAGGAAGGCGGCAGGGGATCCGAGGCGCTCTCTACCTACTACCAGCCTGACCAGGGGAGGGGTCACCTAGATTTGCATCTTTTCTTCGTGGTGGTTGAGAACTGCAGGTTCAATCCGATCCCCCTGAGCACTGGCGATTGAATATAAAAAAAAAAAAAAAATCGACACTGGGAGAAGGGAGGCTGTGTCTTCGGCTGTCAGACTCGGAGGTGGTATTGGTGTGTGTATGTGTGCTGGTGGTTTTTTTTCTTTTTCTTTTTTTTTTCTTTCTTTCTTTCTTTCTTTTTTTTTTTCCTTTCCTTCTCTCCTAGGGACTACACAATGGCAGTCTTCTCTCAGTGAGATGAATCCTGCTTTGACTCCTGCAGACTCACCCAGCCTCATAGCGATCAACTAAAAGGCTATGGTTTTCTCTTTGGGGATCTTTTGTGCATTACTGTTCTCCCTGATTAGTTCTGGTCTCAGTTGGGATTTCTTTGCTTTTTTGTTTGGCTTCAAGCTGAAAAAGGATTTTTTTGCCAACCCTTTGGTAATAATCCAGTGGTGATCAAGGGGATAAATCATTCACCCTGGCCGAAAAAAAACAATCTCTGAGAAGTCTCAAAGAAATATACCACGTGAGGGGAAAAAACTGGGAGAAGATCCGGAATATTATCGTTTTTCCTATGGTAAAACCGGTGCCCCTCTTCAGGAGAACTGATTTCAAATTATTATTATGCAACCACAAGGATCTCTTCTTTCTCAGGGTGTCTAAGCTGCTGGATTGCTTTTCGCCCAAATCAATGTGGTTTCTTTGGAACATTTTCAGCAAAGGAACGCATATGCTGCAGTGTCTTTGTGGCAAGAGTCTTAAGAAAAACAAGAACCCAACTGGTAAGCAAAACATGCATCATGTTATGTTTTTCCTCATAATAACCTGTCTGTTGCTCATTGAGCTAGATCTGCAGTTCGGCTATGCAGGAAGGCAGGGACAGTGTTGTGTATAGAGGTGTTGCGTGGATAAACAAGTAACAGCTGGATCGGCGTCTGTGAGCCCCAAATCATTACCAGCATCTCTTGGCTGTGACACAATCCATCACTAGGAGGGAGGAGGAAACTTTTTTTTTTCCTTTTCTTTTTTTGGAATGTATCTGGTTGACGATGTTTGGTGGAATATTGAAGGGTTTATGGCTTAAGGTTTGGCCGGAGGCAGTTGAAGCTTCGGTAATTGCCAGGAGAAAGAACCGCGAGCTCCCCTGACTCGTGCTGCAGGTCCGGGGACGTAACTCGGTGCCGAGAACCTGCTCTAGACTTTCTGAGTAGCTTGCACAATATTCGCCACCCCATCACCTTCACCAAAGGAAAGAGGCCCCCTCCGTCGCGGCCCCGCTCCTCCGTCAGCCCCCGCCTCCCGCCCCCGTCTAGCTCCGCGTGCCGAAGTATGAACTCCTTCCCCCGTCTGCCTCCGACACTCCTGCCGCTGGGAAAACTTGAGCAGGGCTCATGCCGGGAGGGAACCCCAGACGGAGCAGACAAGCCCGGTCTCTCTAGTATATGTAATTTAAACCTCCCTTTTAAAAAGCAGTGTTCTAGCCCGGCGTCTGGGTCCCCCGGGTGGGATGAGCCTGGCCCCGGGTCCCTGCTTCAGCCTCCTGGTGATCGTGCGCCCCCATTCCAAAAGGCTCCAACCGGGAAACTTGCAGTACATTACATAAGAAATGCAAATGCAGGTGATTCGGGGAGTCGGGTCCCCGGGATTCACTTCCCGCTATCTCAGTCTGAGGCATTTGGGGGCGGCCGCGGAGCTGTGGGCGAGCAACCCCGGGGAGGCCAGGCCGGAGGGCTGCGTGGCGGAGGCGGCGCACGGGCGAGGAGGCTGGGCGCAGCGGGTCCGGGAGCCGCGCGCGCCAGCGGCAGGGGGTGTGTGGTGTCCCCCGGTTCGCTTGAGGCCGGGGAGGGACCCGGGCTGGGTGTTCTATGTCTGGGGCCCTGTTGGGGGCGGGGCCCTGGCCGTCCTGCAGTGGCAGCCCGGGTGTCCGAGGCTCCTGACGCTGGCACTGCGGTGTAGTAGATCATGGCTCCCCGCGGGCGCCCTGACACCCCGTGCTCCACCAGGGGCCGCGCTGGCACCCGGAGCCCCAGCGGCCGGGCAGCAAGTGGCTGCCGCCTCTCTGCCTCCGAAGCTGCCTAATGCAGCCTAGTTGGGGGCGCGCTCCCAGTGAGCTGCCGCCTGCGGGTGCCGGAGATCCGGAAGAGGAGGAGGGGGAAGGGGGAGGAGGAGGAGGGAGGGGAGGGGGGGGAGGGGGGGGGGGGGGCGG